>NW_005187945.1:30123-36518 GCF_000239375.1 Pundamilia nyererei
AAATAAGTCAATTTAACAGAGAACAGGCATGTTTCACAGTTGGCTGGTAGATTAAAAACCAGAAACTTGTCACTGAAAGGTAAAAAGTTTCTGGTTTTTGAGTGAGGCTACACCCCCCACGCTGCCCACTGCAAGCCTCATTCCTAGCAACAGCCAGATTGCATCACTTTGAAAGGCGTATTGCTCTGTGGTAGAGCCCACGATTACCCATGCAGAGTGATATGAGTCAGCAATAACTGCTAACATTATCAAATTAGCTTTATCTGCAGATCCTAAAATCGTCTCTGCCTGTTTGAACATCTTCACAAGAAGACAAATCATCTTCTACAGTCAGGTCCTGGGCATACTTGTTTTAATCGTAACAGTGTCAAGTGTATAAATGAGGACATTACTGGATGCCACGTAATATTCCAGGATATGTCATTGTTTCCATGCTGAATCAACCCCAGAGAAGAGACACAACTGAAACCCAAAAACATCAGGTCTTTATAAAAATTAAAGTGGCTGCCTGCAATAACCATTGTTACGTGCTTTGCATTGGGACCCTCTTCTTTCTCCTCTCCTCTGTTTTTGTAAAGGAGCAGCAGTGTTTAGTAGCAGAAAGAAGAGTGTGAGAGTAATGACTCATGAAAGAGGGAGAGCTGAACACGAAGTTTTGCAGCCTAGAGCCACCCATGCTGATTAGTCACCAAATACTACCCCACCACCTCTACCATTACAAATAAAGGAACACATAAATGTGTGTGTCTGTGTGTATATGCATTGTAGTTTACCTTCAACAGCTAGGAGGGCAATAACAAACTAAAAAGACAGCAATTAAATTTGAGAAATACTCTAACTCCACAATATTCATGTCAATATGAAAAGCAAACATTAAAAGTTGTGCTTTCAAGGAACTCAGCCTGCCCACCTGAGGCTTGTAGCTATTTGACAAAGGGTAAAACCTGTTGTGTAACTTGATGGTGGCTCTCTCACTTTGTTGACCTACTTCTACTTCAGGCTCTGCACTCTCACATAAAACAGGGGAAGGTGACCTAGGTGTTGAAATGGCAGTGAGATTTGTGAAACAAAGAGCTAAATTTTCACCTTCATCATTATCATGGCTGAAACTGAAATATAAATGTTTAAGAAAAAGTGGATGAACGTTACCACACAGAGGAAACTTGACAGTGCTGTTGAAATAACATGGATTTATTTTTTTAATGTGTTCTTCCACACATGTGACAGGTGAGCTGTTAGATTGTAGTATTTCATTAATGACAAAATCACATTGTTTTGATCATGTTCTGGAGAGTTTGTGGAAGTGAGTTTTTACATTTTGTTTTATCAAGTTATTTATTTGTTTGTTTGGTCATTTAAATTCAGAATAAGTCTGGCAATTAAAAACAAAAAGAAAAAAGTCCTCATAGGTGCTGAACTTCCCAGTGCAGTTAAAAACTTGTAAGTTTATTAAAAGAAGATTAAGAACAAAGTTTACAATGTGCAGCATCAATCCATTTTCTTGTCAACATAACCAAGAAAAAAAGATGTGGACACTTCAGAGATGTAAATGACAATGACATAACTACTGGTTCTTTGAAAAGAGCAATCAGTCAAAGAGTCACCAGATCTCCTGATTCTTGCTGTATTTTATATGTTTTGTGGTGATCCTACTTTATTTTGTGTTTTGTGTATCTTAATGATCTATTTTGACACACATTGAAAACAATCTTGACTCAGACATTATTGTGCTTTGTGTTAATTCTAAACAGATAAACATCGCATCAAAATCACACAGGCCATCATCAGTTTTCCTGATGATGCTTTCAAAAGTCCTTTTTTCAGTAACTTTAGCATCTTCAATATGAGAAAGAGACAGGAAACTGAGTCACTGATGAACGCGAGTCATCAGCCTCTTGTCCCTCTGTGTCCTCTGTGCCAATGGAGAGATGCCAAACTGTGTTTCATTATTCTAATAACAGTGACAATAAAGATCTAATCTAATCTAACGTCCAGCTCTAAAGTGGAAATACATCCACTACACTCAGTTAATAAAAATTCATTTTTTTCCTGTTCCTCCTTTTGATTTACTGAAAACTAATCACAACGGGAAAAAAATCAAAATGACAACAAAAACCTGACGTCTTCAGTTGAATCAAGTAGGTCAGCAGCTATGAGTCTCTTCTTTCCTTCTGACACAAAGTGAAAACTGAATCACAGAGAAGCAGCAGGTTCACCTATCCAGTCAGAGGCATTGTTAAGTGATCAGAAATGTTGGGTTCTTTACCTACACAAGTACATTTTATAAGACAGATTTCTAAAGAATTTTAGAACAGCACCTCGCAGAAACTTCACACTGAGAGCTGACAGCACAGGCAACTACACCCCCATGTTTCCTATTGCAAAACCACATTCATGTCAATACATCTACAGATTACAGTCCATTCAGAGGTGTAATGCTCTGTGGTTAAGTCCAGGCTCATGCGATGAGTGATATCAGTTCTGGCTTGAGGTAAGATGCTTTGATTAATCAATCAACAGCAGGACAAAATAACATGAAGACACTTCCAAAAAACAGCTGATGGGAGCAGAAAGGCTCCTAAATAAACTTGAGATCTGTGTGTAACTGCTGGATATCTGAACAGATGGATTTGTAGTCACTGTGCCACCTACGCAAATGCTCATATTATTGTTTTTATTTTATTTTTATTCATTTGTTGTCTTTGGTTCTGGTTGTTATTTCCTCAAGAAGACGCAAGACTAAACCATTAAAGAGAAATACTGCAACTGAGCTTTTCACTATCCATGTCAACATGAGAGCCACAATTCACAACAAGCTGCTTTCAAGGAACTCTGAGGTTTGTGTTCAACAAAGGATAATACCCCCTAAGTGATATATGTTTTTACGGTGGTTACCAACTCTCAAGTTACGTGGGATCGTACATGTAACAGGTCGGCTGTTAGTTAGATTTATGTGGTAGAACTGTTTGTAAAAAAACAAATTAATTCTTTATCACTTATCTCACCTTTCAATTTTATGTGTAACATTTAAATTACTGTAGTTATTATGGCAACTTGTGAGAGGTAATAATGGTTCTTTTTTTGGTATTTTGGTGTATATACCAAAAAAAACTGAGTAAAAAAGTTGTTGTTATAAGACATTTTAAGAGAAACCATAGCCTGTCACACACTCACATCCCAGAGAGACCGAAGAACACTACCACAACCAGAAACCAGGGTCAGGCTTGTGTTTTTGTGTTAGTTTCTAGAGGTAGCTCAGGTTTCAGAGCTTTGGATGGTGAACATCAGCTGTTGATTCAAATAAGCTGGTGGTGAAACTTCAACTTCTGAACTTTGAATAGCAAGTTTAAAAAGCAGGTTCTCCACTTGCACTGGCTCCACTTGTGAGGCTGTGTGGATAGGGAAAACCCACATTTGTCTCACACAAGCCCTGAGTGGCTGTGCCTACACAGGGCCAACAGCACTGTGTAGGCATGGGGATTACTACTTGAGGTCAGTGTTGTAGGTTGAATTCTACAGCTAAATGCTGATGGCAAGCGTATGACTGGAAACAGGTTTATACAAGCCTGATTCAATTCTAAGAAATTGGCAGAGGTTGGAGGAGAAGTGAATAAACCAGTTAAATAATTTTGGAATTCCCCATCTGTGCCGTCACTAAACCTGCTGCTAAAGAAGGCGCATCGTTGTTCAGTGCATCAAGGTTTTGTTACATTAAAATTAACTGCAGTTAATTTTTTTTAAATTGCAACACAAATTGATTTCTGAGCCATAAGAATAAAGAGAGGAAACGTTAAAGTTCATACTTTATAAATCAGAAACAGCAATGTTTGAAAGACCTGTATTTTTAAATAAAATTTTGAAAAAAAAATGCAACCTCTTAAAAACAGCATTACCATAAATCAGCTATGATGACACTGGTTATTATTTTAGTCAAAGACAGCTGCCCTGTGTTGAGAAATCAGTTTTACCCTGGTTCTTTTCATTCCTCGAGCGTCCAGAGATGGCACCGGACTCAGTAGTTATTTTCGTAAAACCTTTATTCATCTTTATTCATCTTCATTTACTCATCTTCATTTAAACATGCACTTCTAGAAGGGAAGACGAGGCCGGTGTCCCTCTGCAAAAATCTTCACCCCTTTGTCTGTGAAACACAGTTTTATAGGGGCGACCCCATCATAAAACCCCCTACGGTGTGCCCCAAACTCTGTCTGTGTCTATGTGCACGAGCACATGAATGCCTACATGTGCGCGTTCCCATGTGTCTATGTGAGTGCTCGTGTGTGCCTGTGTGCGCATACCTGTGTGTATGTGTGTGCACATGAGTGAGTGTGCGTGTGCGTGACAGTTAAAACACTATGGGTATAGGTAACTCCCTAGAGGTCATAAAACCCCTCTCCCTTCCAGACCACAGGTATCCAGTTACAATGTTGAGACCCCCACCCATACATCCTCTGGGGAATTTCCACTCAGCATTAACTCTTCTCTGTTTTACTTTCACAGCTCAAGTGGGAGAGGGGTCTCCTACAATCTACTCCTAAATTCACGACACAATCAGCCTTTATTATATTGAGGGCAGTATCAGTGTCTCTACAACAGTTCTACATTCTATGATAACACATTTCTAAACTCTAAATCAGCTAAATATTCTACACCTGCTCAAAGCACTTTAGTTATGACTGTAAAGTGACTGAAGGGCATTTTAAAGCTCACTAGATTAAAAAAAACATCTAACACTAAAAATATACTAAAATGTTTAAATCTAAAAATAACTTTAAAACTAAAAATAGAAAACTTTACTTGATACCACTACAGCAAAACAAAACACAGAAAAGAACGTCGTCCTAAATGCTTCTCTGTGTCCTTGTACAGGTTTCCTCACATGAAAGTAACTTGGACAGAAGATTTGCTCAAACAGTCACGAAATGCTCTACAGCAGACCACTTCACGCTTTTGAAGTTTGATCCCAGAAGTCAACTTTGGCATCAATGATGGTTGTTGTTGTTTCTGTATGTTAACTGTCTTGTTTAAACCAGAGGTTCAGCGTGACTCCAAACAAATTACAGGACATTGTGAAATGCTCCTGCTGCAGATCCGCCGTATCCACATGAGGCTGGAAACGTTGTTGCTTTGAATCCTTCAACAAAAAAATTAAGTGAAGTGGGTGATGCTTTCACCTCTGTTAATGTTTCCAATTTGTCCAAGAGTCACCTATGAAGCTGCACTCGCAAGCTGGAGTAAGAAAGAACAGACACACAGTTTTCCTTCATTTCCATCCTTCAGCCATGAGGCAAATGCATAAAATCAAAGATTCAAGTCTTTTACATCTGTTTTTTGACACTTTGACTCAGCGAACCAACATCCTGCGACTGTGACACAGAGCACAATAAAAAAAACGCTGACCCCAAATGGGATCAGTCGGCTCCGACGGGACAAACCACCTGCCAGGAAAAAACAAACGGAGATGAGATCTACTGTAGGACACAACATGAATGTCACATTTATTAAACTACCAAGCACAGAAGTTACATAATAATGAAATAAAGTTTGAATTACTGAGATATCACTGCTGATGGTCAGGACTGGTAGCTTTATTGCTTCACAGAAAGACAAGAGATCAGAGCTGCTTAAGGAAAGTACACTTCACTTCCTGTATGTGCTTCAAATTAAGAGGTGCACATGTTAAGGACAACAAAGAGAGGGTGCCACCAGTCAGAGAAAACCACACCCTAAAGATGATTTTGATCCAGCTGTAAACTGGTTATTTTAAGGCTTTTTAACTGTCTTGATTTGTTCCTCATGTTCTCACCTTTACTGTGAAACTCTTCTGCCAGATTAGGAGTTTGGAGAGTTTCAGGATGCAGTGGTGTCTCTGTTGTCACAGTTTTAGCTGAATTTAAGTTTGGCAGAACAGAAGATTTTAAATTATTTACAATATATTCAAATATTCTTCAATGAGCAAAAACAAGTTGTTGGTAAAATAACCCAAGTACGCAGTAAGGTTAAAACCAAACAACAAAAATCTTTTCAGTCTAACTCACCAACAATCAGATGAACAATTAAAGACTTTGTTTGACTCTTTAACTTTGGGATGAAACATTTGTATCTTCCTTCATCTTCTTGTGTCACATTAGTGATTCTTAGTGAGATGTTTCCTTCTCTCAGGCCGTCTGTGAACAACGCCGTCCTCCCAATGTACGTCATCTCCCTGTTGTGCCTGTATAGATGTACATATTCCATATTACGATCAGGCCTCGACCACTCCACCGTCAGTCCCACCACGTTAAACTTTGGCTCTACGTGACACGGCAGGATGACATCATCACCTGGAGCAGCTACGATAGGCTGAGGAGATCCAACCACATGTAACTGACCTGAGGAGAAGAAAAATAAAGAAA
>NW_005187945.1:36986-53455 GCF_000239375.1 Pundamilia nyererei
TTGAATACAGCGTCTGCTTTTATTTACAGTGTGAAACATCTGCAACATCAGCCAGTATAAGACTGCTGCTACATCATCACTGAGTTTGCCACTGTTTTTAAATACTCCCATTAAATTATATAGCGGCAACTTTCGGTCCTTCTTTGCCGCTTCTGCAGGACGTAAAGTTTCTGACTCGTGCTCTTGTTAAGTCGCTTGGATGTCTTCCAGTAGCAAAAAACGAGGCGAAGGAAAAAAGGGGCAAAACATTTATTTTCCATACAAATCGAAAGGTACAAAACAAATGCCTCTGGTGGGAGCTCCGTTTATATTCCCTTTATGTTACAACAAAAAATAACATTAAAACGGCGACGGTCAGAAAACTGTTGCTCCACGTCCTGCTTCCTTACCTAACCTTTTACCCACACCCCTCTGCATGCGGGCCAAATACACACCCCTTTTACGACATCTATCAACACTTTACAACAACAACAACAGACTAACAAAGCAGGATTAATTTATGGAGCACAACATATTACATTATAACATAAAATGATCAAGATTATAATAGAAACTTAAAGATCATGACAAATACTTAAATATGGCATGACGCAACTGAGTAAAATATTGGCCTGGACTTGGCTCCAACAAATTATATTTGTAACTAAAGCAAGTTTAATAATTTGCATCATTGACAGACATTCAAGGTGCATCGGAAACACTAGAAAAATACGACTAACATGAATTAAAGCTTAAACAAAACTGGACTCATATGGCAGAGAAATCTTACCTTCAACAGGTGTGAGAGCGAAAAGCAGCATAAAGGTGAGCTTTAAAGCTGAGAGAGACACACTGAACCTAAACTCTGCTACATCCATCTACAGTGAGTGTGAGACAGACGCTGACTGACAGCAGCTGATAAATACCAGTCTGTCTCTCTCTCCCTCCGCCCACTTCGCAACAATTTTAAAGCGCTTATTTTTTTTGTCCCAGGCGCCCCCTGCCCCCTGTATTTACCTGTTTCCAGGTGCCATTAATAATAATAATAATAATAATAATAATAATAATAATAATAATAACACAAGATTGCATAAGTGTTAGCAGGAATTTTAGTGCCAGAAAAACAGGAGGTTTTCTGCAACAGTAAAGGAAGCCTGAAAAACTCCAAGTCAAGTGACGGGAAATTCCTATTAATTACTGTCTGCTTGTTTACAGTAAACAGTAAAAAGTTCACAGCCCACAAAAGTCAAAAGCAGCAGTTAGTTCCTCTTTATTTCACACACTGCTGTTGTGCAGCAAGAGTTGCACAACAGCTGAATGACAGAGAAGAAACAGCTCACCTGTTCAGACAGGAGCTTAATTAGCTGATCGTCACCACCATTCTCTTCATGGAGACGAGAAAAAATTATAAAACAGGCTGTTTTCTTCAGTAACATGAAGGAAGGAAGCACTTCATGTGAGTCTGAGTCTGAAAGTGAAAATAAAATAAGAAGAAGGAGCAGTGGCTTCCTGCTGACGTGCGTTTAGTTTCTATTTTTTTCTACTCCCGCTTTTAAACATGTTTTAAAGTTTTAGTTATTCTAACTGTGTTTCCAGCGTAATAATCTTAATCCACACACATATTAATTTTCTTTACATCTTATCCAGTTCAGGGACCTGGTTCAGGGGAATTCAGAGAGAGGGTGGATGGAGTGAAGCTGATGACACAAGAGTGAAAGGTCTACACATCTACACCCACACTGTAGTGGGTAGGTGTAGATACTCACAGCCAAAAGTCAAAGACAAAATTCAGCCTTAAACCAGGGCGATTTTAGCCCATTCAAAATGAATCAAAGCACCCCCAAAGATTTCTTACTTTTTTTGACAATATCTGCTGTTTGTGTGACACACTACTAAAAATATAAAAAGCATTCAGTACTTGGTTGAGACGTAACATTTTAACAAAAAAAGTATAGATACCCCCCACACCCCCAAACCCCCCACATCCCAAATGGTTTGTTCCAGAGTTGCCTCCATTTTTATAATTTTTTTTAATCAATATTTTGCGCATTTGTACATTTCAAGGACTCTATTTTTGGAGTGTAATTTGTATGTATCTGTATTATATTATACATACACATTAAAAGTGAATCTCTGTCCAAAAAAATGCACTCAGTTTACTTCTTACTCATCATCATCTTACAGCATCATTCATCATTTTCCCCCTGTAATGAAGGTTAGGATATGTATTTTTTTCTATTCCAATCCATTCTTCTTTTGCAGCATTTAAATAACCTTGATCAGATTTGATGGTTTTGTTACAGACTGTGAAAAAGTGTTTTGCTTTTCTTTCACAAATATGGGAATTAAATTGTGTTAAAATGTACAAAACAGTGATGTCATGTTTTGAGACGAGGACCCAGGCACAGAGAGACTTGGCAAATTTAAGAATCTTATGATTTAATAAAGAAATTTGCAGACTTGCACAGAGATGGTAAAATTATGATGACTGATAGCAGAGATGAGGACAACAGACGATGAGGACAGAGAGGAACAGGGGTTTAAATACACCAAGGAAACAGGCAAAGAGAACTCGGGACAACTGGAGACATTTAAGGATGCAGGGACTGACAGAGACAGGGAAGAAGTGTCATTGTGACGAGTAAAGTTTATCTTGCCTGGCTGGGCAGCTCTCTGGGTGCTCACTTTTTAAAAAAAAGTGATCTTTGCAAACATTTCTGGCACAACTTCACCTGTTTCCAAGATACATGGATGAAAAAATCACAATGCAGGAACTCCAGCAACACTTAAAGGGAAAAGGAACAACTCCACTGTCCACTTTTAAAACACGTCTTAAAACCCATTTTTACTCTTTGGCTTATGACACAGTCTGACCCTGATTTTATTTTTTTTAATCTAATGTGCTGATTTTATTGTTTTAAATGTGTGTGGGTTTTTTTTTATATATGTATGTTTTACTTATCTTATATTATTATTACTATTTTTCTCATTTTTTTTTAACATGCTCAATGTATCATGTTTGGCATGTCAAGTGTACAGCACTTTGTGTTCAGCTGGTGGCTGATCTGAAAGCGCTATATAAATAAATTGCTTGCTTGCTTACTGACTGACCAACGCCTTCCGGCTGTGACCTTGACCCTGATGAAGGCCACAACATGAAAATACGTTGGTCAGTCAATAAAGTTGTTCGTCTTCCTCCAAAAAGTGATCCTTAAAAAAATGACCAAAGATCATATTTAATCTCCATGCTTTCTGAATGTTTTTCAGACTTTTTCTTTGAACACTGGCTGCTTTTTCACTTATTTTTCAGGCCAGTTCTTGTAAGCGGTATAGTCACAGGAATGTTTTTGTCTCTTAAGCAATACTGATCTATGAAGGGTCCCAGCATGAAAAAGGGATCTAACTCAAGGGATGAACCAGTGTTTTGACTAAAAAAGACAAACAGACAACAAAGAACCAATTTAAATAGCATGTTTAGGCATTTTGTTACTAGCAACCTGTAAAACAAACGCCCAAAAACAAGCAAACAAAAAAAAATTGTTCCCAGTTTTATAGCTGAATCTATGATGAATCACCAAGGGTAGCACTGTTTATCAGGAATAAAGCTGTATTTTTGCACCAACAAGCTATTTTGTAAAAATACTATATTATTTAGCATGGTGTGCAGTGTTCTTCAAAAAAATATCTGAAACAATCTGAAAGGAATGTTCTCTGGAACATCAATAAGTGCCATTGCCGGATGGTGTGTTGCTGTGTCTCCCAGCACAGTCTGAGGAGCATGGAGCTGATTCCAGCAGACAGACAGTTACTCTAGGAAAGCTGGACAGGGAAATAGAAGGTCCTTAACCCATCAGCAGGACCATTACCTGCTCCTTTGTGCAAGGAGGAACAGGAGGAGCACTCCCAGAGCTACAGAATGACCTCAAGGAGGACACTGATATGAATGTCTCTGACCAAACAGTCCAAAACAGATTTCATGATGGTGGCCTGAGGGGCTGACGCCCTCTAGTGGGCCTGTGCCTATTAACTGGCACTGTGGAGCTCAACTGACATTTGCCTTAGGATACCAGAATTAGCATGGTTTGGAGTAGCCATGGAGAACGTTATGCTGCCTGTAACATCATTCAGCATAACCGGTTTTGTGGTCGGTCATCGATGGTCTGTGGAGGTATATCCATGCAGGCAGGAACATGCCCTGATGCTGTCCAGCATTCATACAAGCACATGGGGGGCCATACAAACTACTGAGTACCATTTTTAGATGATGCAATGAAATGTCAGCCTACCACATATTTTTTCTGCTTTGATTTTTAGGTTGTTCTTTGTAGTTTTATCATTTTCATTTCCATCAAACAATCATTTAGTCCCTAATGCATTACCCAGTCCACATGAGAGTAGATATCCAGCATCATCTTTGGTCTGTCACAACTGTAGGTCTCTCACTTTCCAACATCCAAAGATGCTCTGCATTCAGATCTGGTGACTGGAGGCCATTGGAGTGTTTTCCAGTCTTCTGTTGTCTACTTTTGGTGAGTCCATGTGAAATGTAGTCTTAGTTTCTTGTTCTTAGCTGAAAGGTGGGGTCCCCAGAGTGGTCTTCTGCTCCGGTAGCCTATCTACTTCAAGGTCAGGTGTGTTGTGCTTTCAGAGATGCTCTTCTGCAGTAGCTTCTTTGTAATGAACAGTCAGGTGAGTTAATTTCCTGCTCACTGGATATTTTCTCAATGTTTGCTGTCTTGACCGTGTCTACGTGCCTAAATGCTTTGAGTTGTTGCTGATGTATTTGGCTGATTAGATATTTGGATTACTGTGACTAGCTGTGGAAGAGGTGTACCTAATAAAGTGGCTGCTGAATGTATGTAGCTGACTTTATTGGACTGTACAGTAATTGGTCCGATGTTCTCAGGTTGTATATATTTTCCTTATCTCTTTTCTGATAAATATAGTTTCACATGTTTTACTTAAACTTTTCATCAGTTTTGTAAAGTTTCAGAAAATCCTTCAGATCTGATTTTTGTTTCTGAAAATATGTTACTCTACAGGACGCCTACATTTTTGCAGAACTCTCTCTAAAGTCAGAAAGGTTTTGAGAAAAAAGTGTGGTGAAAGGTTTTTCTCTATTCATTATAGAGTTGAAGTCAATTATTGAATGTTCATTTGGCAATTTGTTTAGTATCTTCTGCACAGGCGAGTCTGTGTTATGAAAAATGCCCTGACTGTTTTGAGAACTGCATGAAGAGTGGTGAGATTGGCAAATCGACTGAATTGTCCAAATCTGAACATCTTCAGCTCGGCCTTCTGTCGTTCTGTCAGCGCCATCGTCTCCAAACCATAAATCATAGCAGGCTTCACTACCACCTCATGAACCTTCCCTTTCACTCTTGCTGCTCTCCTTCTGCCACAACTCAAACCTAAAACTCATCATCCCCCAAAACAACATGAGCAACAATATCATATTTTTAATCATGATATTTATTTATTTATTTATTTTGTAGTTGTGATTTTAAACAAACAAACACACATGTCACCACTCAAGTGCTTGAAACTTCAAAAACACAAAGAAATCCAATTTTGGAAATTACCACTAGGGGGCAGAGTCTATCAGCCTTCAGTTAATCCAAAACGCTGCAGCAAGAGTCCTGACAGGGACTAGAAAGAGAGAGCATATTTCTCCTGTTTTGGCTTCCCTTCATTGGCTTCCTGTTAAATCCAGAATTGAATTCAAAATCCTGCTCCTCACATACAAGGTCTTAAATAATCAGGCCCCATCTTATCTCAATGACCTTGTAGTACCATATCACCCTATTAGAGCACTTCGCTCTTGCTCTGCAGGCCTACTTGTTGTTCCTAGAGTATTTAAAAGTAGAATGGGAGGGAGAGCCTTCAGTTTTCAGGCCCCTCTTCTATGGAACCAGCTTCCAGTTTGGATTCAGGAGACAGACACTATCTCTACTTTCAAGATTAGGCTTAAAACTTTCCTTTTTGCTAAAGCATATAGTTAGGGCTGGACCAGGTGACCCTGAATCCTCCCTTAGTAATGCTGCAATAGGTGTAGGCTGCCGGGGGATTCCCATGATGCATTGAGTTTTTCCTTTCCAGTCACCTTTCTCACTCACTATGTATTAACAGACCTCTCTGCATTAAATCATATCTGTTATTAACCTCTGTCTCTCTTCCACAGCATGTCTTTATCCTGTCTTCCTTCTCTCACCCCAACCGGTCGCAGCAGATGGCCCCGCCCCTCCCTGAGCTTGGTTCTCTCTGTATATTGTATGATCTACTGTACAATATAAAGCGCCTTGAGGAGACTGTTGTTGTGATTTGGCATTATAAAAATAAAATTGAATTGAATTGAATTAGAGTCATTTTCCATTTCAGAATGGTGCCACACTGTGAAACGATGATTATAGGTGAAGATTTCACAGATTGTAGTTTCACCTGAAAAGTTTTTTTTTTTTGTATTATTGTAGAGTCTTTACCTTACAGTATATAAAGCACATTAAAGCAACTGCTGTTGCTGTGATTTGGATGTAAAAATAAAATTAAAAAATTACAATTAAAAAGTGAAGCTAGCTTGTGCCTCATTAAAGTCTCCTGCCGTCTCAGCCTTTTATCTTTTACTAGAAAAAATACTTCAGACGTGGGCGCGAATGGTGACTTTATACTGTCAAAATCAATGCGACTCTTAGAAATGACCTCAATAGATGTGAGGTTGCAGAGCTCGCCTTTTAATGTAAATAAATGAACTTATAATTAAATCTTGTACTGTGTTAGTTTTTAATCACATGACATTAGAGTCAAGCAAGAAATAGTTTTTAAATATTTGTTTTGTTTTTGTCTTAAAATGTCGCACAAGCTGAGGTTTCAGACTGAAACTGTGTTTGCACTTTCATTCAGTAAACTGGTTCTTTGCTCTGACAGACCACCAAATTAAAATGGAAGGACAACATTTATATTTACATATCTTATTTATTTAGACCACAGATTTGCTCTTTTTAAAGTAAATATAAACAACTTTATGACAAAATAATTCATCATCTTTGAGGGCTGCAGTGAGCTACAGGGAAAGTACAAGAAACTTATATTCACCTGACTATCATATGACAGACTCAGGGTTAAATAATAAAACAACAGAAGCTTGGCACCTGAAAAAACTGGAAACAATGCAATAGAAAAACAGCTTTGTCATGACTTGCTTTCATTAGTATGATTACAAGATAGTTCTAGGACACGTGGATTGAGTTTCCTCTCACATGGAGAAGCCTGGGGCAAACAAGTGGATGAGTCAGTGTTTGCGGGAAAGTACAAAGCATAAATTCAGTGATTTAAAGATATAAATGGTAAAATTGAAGAAGTTTTAAATGCAGTTGAAACAATGATTAAATGAAAACCACATTTCTAAAAACCTGATTAAAATTAGAGCCTGACAGGATCTGTTGATGAGCTCTGAGTATCTGAATGAAATCAGATACAGTGGAAAGAAGGAACAGGAAGTGAGCTAATCATGAGTAAATTAGTGGGAAGTCCCTGTCTGCTCAGTTTCTATAAACAGATCCACACATAATAAACATATTAAGGAACTTTCACTTGTACACGTGAAAGCAGAAACTGTAATGAGAAATTGCAAGGGACTGGCTCAGTCGGGTAATTCTGGAGTACATTTTCCAGTTTTCTATTTTCCGAGCTTCATTCATAGCAGTAGAACAGGTTACTCAATACACCGCTGAAAAACAGAAACTGAGCACTCTGTCATTCACTTCTTCAACTGCCAAGCTGGAAGTGTTTGTTTGTTATTCATGAGTTATATTAAAAAATTAATTTAAAAAAAATCACAAGCAAAAAAATGACAAAAAGAATAAACAATAAATAGTTTAAGAACAAAAGTCTATGATTTTACAGCAGTGCATGCAAAACAAATGCGTCTTCAGCTGCAGCAGGACTCGGCTCAGTTTACATTTACAGTTTTTATACATGAAGACGAAACAAAAATAGATCCCAGCACAGACTCTGATGTCTCCGCTCAGCTGGCTGCTGGTTTGATTGTTGAATAGAAAGTTGCTTCAGAATCTGTTTCTGCTAAAGACACAAAGATGCAAACTGTTAAACTACTAACAACATGCAGACATTAAAGTTCAACTACACTTCATCACATGCTATACATTTTTAAAACATCTACTTACAGTGACACCAGGCAGGGAACAGATGTGTGGGCTTTCTTTGTTTCACGCTTCATTTTTCAGTGACTCTCACACAGTATGAAGGGGGTGTCCCCGCCCCCTTAAAATATAACTGCCTCTACATTCAGCGCTGAAGTGTTGCAGTGAATCAGTACTCACCTGTAGTAATGGGCAATTCTTTATAATGAATACTTTTACTGTAAGCACTGCATACATTTTGATGCTAAAACATTTTTAACATTATTATTAAGGAAGATCTTTGTGTACCAATAATAGGAAATGCAGTAAGTCTTTACATTTAAAAGAATCTCTGTGATGGTACAGGACACAGCAGTCATTTATAAGCCACTTTTCTCTGTTTCTGTCACTAAGACACGTCATGGCCTGGTAGAGGAACCAAATGCAAGGCGCTGAGGGAGGCTGAGCAATGACCAGAAAGTAAAGTTAGTACTCCATGTGAAAAATCCCTAAAATGCATTTAAAGGAGAGAGGACAGAGTTCAGCCTGTCTTATATGGAAAATGGACGCAATGATGCAGTGAAACGTGCAAACATAGAATCACAGTATATTAGGCAATGAAAGCTTGTACAGGTCTTACAAAGTTGAAGGTTGTGTTATTCCTCAACACAGCCTGAACTCTGCAGCGTTCTTGTTTCTTTACGTCATCTTCAGGAATAGTTCTCCGGGCTTCTTGAAGGACATTCAAAGCTCTTCTTTAGATGTTGTCTACCTTTATATGATCCCGTACTTCAACAATGTTGAGGCCTGGGCTCAGGGAGGCGAGTCCATGACTGACAGTGTTTCTTTGAGTGTTTTTCTAACACTCTGTTTCTAATGCATTGTCAGTGTTTGGGATCATTGCCATGCTGAAAAATGAAGTTGCTGCCTTTGAGATGCTTTTCAGACGTTGTGGATCAAAACCTGATGGTATTTTTTCTGTATTCATAATTTCAGCAGTTTTGACAAGATCTCCAAAACACTGGCTGAAGTGAAATGAAAAACCGTGAGGAAGCTTTACAGGTGGCTGTAGACACTCACTGTACCTCTCTCACGACCTCCACTGTACATACTGATGACAGTTTGAACCAAATATTTTAATTTGGGATTCACTCCATCACTTCCTGTTTTCCTACCTTAAGAATGGGTTCTTGATGGCAGCCCTACCACTTAACACCAATTCTGATGAGGCATCAGTAAATGTGCAGAGATTTCCAAGATTTTCGGCTAATGGTTCTTTGGGAAGCATCGTGTTGGTGCAAAAATGCTGTGTTTCTCAAACTGTGTTATCTTTGGCATTTTTGTAGAATCTGATGACAAAATGGGAATATTTATGTGCAACAAAGATGCAATTAAAAATGTGTTCTTTGCTAATCCTTTATGTGTTGACACATCAGTGGGTTAGGTTCCTTATACTTCAGTGATTAATAGTTGAGTTAAGTAGCTTAACAAATAAAAAACACATTCCCCTAAAAAAATTAAAGTAAATAAAAAATAAAAAAGAGTGAAAAAGCAGCCAGTGTCCAAAAGAAATATTTGAAAGGCCTTCAGAAAGCCTGGAGAACTACTGCTCAAGACCACTTTGAGAAAGATTACAGGGAAGTCTGACCCCTTGGAAACCAAATATAAAAAAATTAGGTTAGCTCAGGACTTTTGCACAGCACTGTATACTATCTTGCCACACTGTGTCATATTGTGACTTTAAATCGGGGCCCTAAATATCAAATATGAGTAGTCTCTCCTCATGGTAGGGGGGACTAAGATGCAACGAGAGCAGCATAGGAGAATGTAATGAGCAATGCCCATAGACCAGGCAGAAGTAAACCCGGAGAAACTAAACATAGTAACATTTAAATAGAAACCAAAAGTCATTAAACGCAACAATCTGGGAACACAACAGATTTTGATGATATTTTTATTACTCATGGGTGCTCTCTGTCTGGTTTTTATCCCCCCGACCACAAGTGAAACCACATTTTTAGAACTCTCTGAACCCCCTGTGAGCCACCCACCTGTATTTGTTTCTTTCTATGTTTAGTTATCGTTTGTATCTTATTATGTGCTGATACTCCACTGACTCTATAAATCATTAACAAAATGAAACTTGTTCGTGTGCTTCCTTGATAACGACTGATACTCTTGTGTCATTAAACAATGAGGTCGTAGTTTCATGCAGACGCTACGTTTACACTTGACTCAAAGATCAAAGAAGTTTCACTCATGACCAGATAACATAGCACAAATAAAGTCTTTATAACTATCCACAAAAGGGAAAAACTGAGGTAATATAAATAACATACATATGCTTCAGGCTCTTGTGTACGTGTGGGAAAAGAGCTCTGCATGTGTTTTTACCTTTGTCACTCTTTGGCTGCACTTCCGGTACGATGGTGACATCAGTGTAGGAAACATCAGGGTCAGTTTCACCTGCAGCACAACACTTCTCACTGTTAAACATCTCCTTGGAAATATGATTTTCGACCATAAAACAAACATGTAAAAAGTTAAACATATAGCTCTCTGCTACATGTAATCGATCTCATTTATATAGTTTGTTCGGTTAAATCACTAAATATAGATCAGCTTAGTAAAGAGAGAACATCACAGAAAACCATTTGTAACGTAAATCCTGCTGTTGATTCATCAAAATTAGATTCTTAAAGCTGTAGCGCTCTTCCAGGTTTTTGTCTTCAGTGACCTGCTTTTACATGACACTCTCTGTTTTACCAGGAAACATCTGCTGCTTTTTTATGCTGTCTCCCAACAATGAGCTCTCAGCGATGCATAAACTCCTGCAGATACAGACGAGGAAGTTCAGTTAAGGCTTGCAGTGTGAGCAGGAAGCTGGACTACCCGAAAGAAACCCACACAGGGAGAACATGTGCAGTCTTTACATAAACCTGTAAAAGTGTGGGGGAGGGTTTGATAGTTTCATAGTTTAATACTACAAGTATTATTTTTGGTCTTACAGTTATGTCTAAACACACCAGAACCAACAACGATGATTGTGTTTTTTCACACAGGCCCTCTGTTTTGACCTAAATCAAACAAATACAACATAAACGGTTTCTGTGCAGCGAGTTTCAACACTTTCATCATACAAATAGTGACTAAACAGAGATCAGATCTGCAGTGAGCTCATGAAACACAAAGACATACCAAGGAGATCGAACAGCTGATAACACAGAAGAACATGTAAGACACGATGCACTCATACTTTTTTACGTTAGTCGCACCACTGTGTTTTAAGTATATCAGCTCATGTATGTACCGGCCTGTGTTAAAACCATGTCTGGTGCCAACAATTGACCCAAAATCTTCAATCAGAAAGGGGAAGATATGAACAAAGCGAAAGTACATGGCTTTTGCAAAATAACCACAACGAAATGCAGCAAAACACATTTTTGATGTGGAAAATAATAACTAAGAATCATATCAACACTCAGCAAAATCAAAAATAGTCCAATGACTAGCCCAGTTTCATTACAGCCCTTCTAATAAAGTGTTCGTTAAGTGTATATAAACAGTACACATAAGAAATATTTACAAAAAAGCAAAGATCATTTTAAATTGATTTAATCACATTTTTAAAATGTGCATTTATATTTATATTGTGAGCAAAAGATGTCTTCTTTTTTTAAGTTCAAAAATAAATTTGGGAGGATCTAAAACCTGAAAGATTGTTCTTTTATCTTTTGAAAGGCAAAGTTAATTGGTCTGCTAGAAATGAATAGAAACTATGCGGGAAATGACGCTCTCAGTCACCTTTGTTTAGACTGTATCATAATTTTTAAGATGTTTTATTGGTTGTTAAGCTTAAGAGTGTAAAAGCTAGCACCAAGATTTAAAAAAGGCATCAAAGACACTGTTTACGTCCGATCACTTTTTAAGTTTCAATATTCTCATTTTACTAAATAAAGAGCCACAAAGGTTCAGTTTGCAGGGATGCGCTGATACTTGCATGCGATGACTACGCACATATAATTTTCTTCTGGAAATTTGCATAATCTGACTCTTTGAAACTGCATGGTGTTATCTGATGTGACACAACCCTCCCAGAAATGCCATCCAGGGGAAAATAATCGACTAAATCAAGTACGCGGTTCTGCTGCTGTGACAGCCGAAAGAACAACAGATAAACTTACTCTTTATCGCCACGCTGAAAAACTAACAGTTAATCTCTTTGAAACTTATAATATAATCTTAATATGTACATAGTTTCATAAAGTAAAGTACCTTAATTTATTGGGAACTTAGGGCACTCTAACCAGCAGTGCACTTTTGGATTTTAGCGGCGGGATTCTGTATGAGAAATTGAACGATATAAACTGTGTGTTTACAGTAACTAAAGAATATGACTGTAAGTGCAAAGCTGTGGCTAACAGATATACTTCAAAAACAGACTGACCTTTGTGGTTCCTCCAGAGGCAGAACAGCAGCACCAGCACAACCAACACCACAGCCAGCGAGAGGCAGACACCCACCACAGGAAGCACAACATACATAGGAGGGGAGTGAAAAGATTTGGGTCGCCCAGCTTAAACACAATAGAAAACAGAAACCACAGTTTGTTCTTGATGCAAACGCAACAACAAGTTTGGGCTATCGCGTTGGTAGACTGTGATCTCTGTGCTACGCTCAAATAAAAGCACCAACAAATGTGGAAACAGAAGTTATATCTGCTGTGTGAAAAAGTTTGTTTCCTTTTTACTTTTCAGTCTTCTCACCTTTGACAGACAGCCAGCTGTCCGGTGATTCTCCGCTACCAGAGATGGTACACTTGTAGAAACCTTCATCAGACTTTGAAACTTTGAGGATGGTCATGATTCCTGTAGAGCTGTTCCTGATGAGGAGGCCATCTTTATAAAATTCAGCTGGGAGGTTGATAAAAGAAGTCTGTTTAACCATGCAGCACAGAGTTGCAGCATCGCCCTCCTGCAGAGGATGGACCGGACTCTCCAGGATCACAGAGCCTCCTGAACAACAGCATGACAGAAATGATCAATTAGTTGGTTTTAATATGGCTCAAAGCTTCAGTTAAAAAAAAAACAAACTGAAATCAAACATAGTCAATCCAAACTATCCTTCTTCCTTAAACCAAGACATAGTCCAGATCAGATAAGCTCAAAATGGAAAAAAACTTCCTCCTCAACATCTGGCATGTTTGAATGAATTCAGCTATTTCAGCCATTCAGATGCCATTTTAAGTTACTACTGCATTTAACAGCTTTTCATTTCATTACACGTAGCGATAAATTTCACTAATGTATCCTTTTTGTTTACCGAGCTAGATTTTTAGTTCTAAATATTAATTTGCATTTTTATCCAAACATTTTAACTGGCAGGGCATACGTTTTAGGTCAATAATTTATAACTTTTTGTTCATAATTTTAGCTAGCTCCAGCATTTCATCTAATTATTGATTATGCGAAGCTATGGTATTAGCTCAAAGCTTTAACTGTTAGCCATGCTTGGAATAAGCTTTGTCCATGCACTAATATCTAAATGACCCTTATTGCAATACTTTAATCCAAACCCATTAGAGTCTGCCATTAGATTTTCTGCTAATTTCTTTAGCTAACTGCAGGTGTTGAGTTACCCTTTACATGTTTCTCCTAGTTACTCCAGAACTGCACCCTCTGGTTAGCATGCTTGTACCCCATGATACAAGTTTTTGTTTATTTTGAACTAAATGATTTATGCTAAGCTAACAGGGTGCAGGTTCTAGCTTCATATTAGATATTTAAAGAAGTAAAACAATAATAATGCTCTTTTCTGTATTTTAGCAAAAGTCTGTTTTTTGAATCTGCTTGTTTGCTATCAGGAGGCCACAGTCAGGATTAATATCAGACAATGGATAAGAAGTCATTTGGCTGGAAAACATAAATGAGGTTTGTAGCTGTTTCAACAAATCCTCATGTCAGGCTTCTCATGGTGCATATTTAATATTTAATATCACATTATCAGTCTGTAATAACACAACATTAACATAAAGTGACCCACTATAACGGTTACTGGTTGGATTTCCCTGAAATTTGATGCATTAATTTAAATGCTCTCAGTCCACTCGGTGACATTTTCTATTAGGTTCAAATCTGTGTTGATTGGTGCTTAATTCTAATTAGAAATTTTTCTCTATTTTAATATGCTAAACTTCATAAACCTGCTGAACATCCCACCCGCATGTTGGTGTCATATTTCAATCAAAACTCTGCAATGAGAACTATCTGTAATCCATAGATCCATAAATCCAAATGACGCCTTCTTCAATTTAGTACTTAAACTCACCAGTCACAGTGATGTTGACAGCTTCACTGCAGGCTCCAGCTCCAGAGTCACACCAGTACAATCCACTGTCTGATGGGTAAGCATCTTGAAGGAAGCAGTTTGATTCATTTTTTGCACCCCAGTGTTTGGAACACTCTTCATTTGTTTTTGTTGACGTGTTTCTCTTTATTGTCCAGTTAGAGTTTTTAAGCTCTCCACAGCTCAGTGTAACAGACTCGTACCTGAAGAACTGAGATCTGTTGGGAAAGATACTCAAAGTGGCTGAAAGAAACAGAGAAAGAAACAACAAACAGAAAGGTGAAAAACAACTAAATACTTTTACAATAACAGATATAAGGTTTGAGCTATAAGGTAGCCACCACCACCTAAAACTGAGTCTAGCTGCTCTTGAAGCTGCTGTAGCATCTGTTCTGTGAAAATTCTCTACCAAACACTGATGAGAAGGTGCTTCCCTCCATTGTCGTGGGTGAAAGAAAACCAAATGAGTGTAGAGTATTTGCAATTAATAATGCTAAATGGTTTCCACCAGTTGCTGTTTCATGAAACAACAATGCACTGTAAAATCAAAAGAAACACAACTGACACCATTTGTCTCCTCTTTGCAGCTCTGTTACGTGACATATGTAATGAAAGCTTCACATATTACCCACAAAACAGATACATCTGCATCTCCTGTTACAAGGTTTCATATGAAACACATGTGGGGTTTTTGAACGATGCACTTTATGGGTGAATATGTGATCTGTATCAGGATGTCAGAGTGCAAATACGGTTTTATGCCCTAATTAAATGCTCAGCTGCAATTCTTTTTATTTTGTCTATGTCTATTGTATTATTTACCTCATGAGCACATCAATAATTAATTAGCATTTGCTTAATTTCACTTCATTATCTGAAAACAACTTCATAGGTAAATTAACTCAAATTAATAAAATATGAAGCAAAACTTCTGTAGTTAGAAACTACATTAAAATACTGAAGCTTTAAACTGAACACAGATAGCAATAAAATGTAAGAAGTTTAGCAACAATGAGGCAACTTTTTGCTTGTAAAAGTTGCTCAGTTTTGCAAGATGGTTTAACGATTATAAAGTAACAATTACCTTGTAATATCAAATAATCACAAAGCTTGCAGTTTATTGTAAAGTATGTTTGAATTCATGTGAATACAAAAACTTGATTTCTCTTTAATGTTATGAAAAGATCAAAGGCTGAACTATTAATCCATCTGTTCATTAAAGCCAAAAGCTAAAGCCCACACACAGACTCACTGGAGACTTGACACATTCTAGTACTCACCCATAATTGTGCACAGAGCTGTGATCTCCATGCTGCTTGGCTGGTGTTCGACTCTCAGACTGAAGAGTTTCGGAGGGGCTGCATCACACCTCAGTGCTGACTTAGTGAAAAAGACAATTATGCAGGATGTATGTCACAGTTTTATTTTTGAAACCACAAATGCAAAATGTTTACGTTCTTCACCCTGAAGACCTGAAGTATATTAATAATGTATTAGACCTGAATCAAAACAGCCCTGAGATTCATGCAGAAAAACTTAAATCTTGCATAACAATCTTCAAACATTGCATAAAACTTAGAGAAGAAATGTAATTATTTTGATGTCTGGACGTATGTTACTGTTATATTAAAGTTGCATTTGTTGATTTGTGCAGTTTGCACATGCAAGTTGCAAAAGAAGTTTCATGTCACAAGACTTTGGAATTGAGTCAGGTTACTGGCAGGATTTTGGTAAGAAAAGCAGATATCCCCTAAAGTTTTTTTTGTTTTTCAATAATGGCACAACTAAAAGCATTTCCCTCAGCGCCCCCAAAAACTCCAGATTTGACTTGATTAGGTAACTGTAACGCAGGGTTTGCCAGCAAAATTCCCAGAGCGCCTGGCTTGATGAGGCTCACTATCACAAGTGATACTTTGGGCACCTTTTCCATTCAATCAAAACTTAAGACTTTTGTTTTCTCACCAGTACGATTTCAAACGAATCTCTCTCTCTCTCTCTCTCTCTCTCTCT
>NW_005187945.1:53522-56379 GCF_000239375.1 Pundamilia nyererei
ATATATGTATCTACATATATTTATTCATTTATTTATTTCCAAGCAGCTTTATGTTGGTGTGTGTCGGCAGTGTTTGCTTTGAGTTGGATAGAGAGTTAAGCAACTCTGCACACTCCCACACAGTAGGTTGGCGTTCTTTCAAACCTCTACACTTTTGTGTCAAGAGGGTTTCAGTTAGTTACAGGGAGATTCGTTTGAAATCGTACTGGTGAGAAAGCAAAAGTCTTAAGTTTTGATTGAATGGGAAAGGTGCCCAAAGTATCATTTTGGGTACTTATATATATATATGAATACAATTTTAAAAATCCTGTCTTAAAACATATAACACCTTTTGACCCTACTGTACAAGCACTGAAATATACCAGGCCAAACACAGCTGCAGCAGTGAAACTTCCATCAGAGGCGGTGTGGTGTGTTTCAAAAGTGTCTTTTACTCCACTGCTTCAAAGTGTGCTGAGTCTGTATTTACGGGAACCTTGTTAACAGAGTAAAGTCAAGCAGGAACTAAGGGAATCTAATTACTCTTCAATGAAAAGACTCACTGCAGTCCATGGGCCTTGTTTCTGAAGCAATTCAGCGACTGCTGTGATACAGAGCAGGTGATGATCAGACACAACTGCTGGAGACGTGACTTTAAAGACACGGGGTGTATTTCAGGAGTTATATTTATGTATGAAGCAGAGGTTGAGACATTTAGTGAAGACATTACAACATTACAACATCTGAACTAAATGTTAACCTCACCAGACACAGGTCGCTGGCCCACATCTATGGAGAGAAATTTGCATTACACACATGTGCGAGTCCTCAAAAGTTACACACAAATCACTGGGCACATTATTAAACATTCATTTAAGCTTTAGGATCGTATCATGCAACTTTCTAACACTTTTGAGACAAATTTCTCTCCAAATGTATCCGTTTTTTTCTAATATTGGTTTACTCAGGTTACTAAGTAAATAACTTAACTAATCTCACTTGAAATATGAGTGATTACTCATATTTGTGAGATTATGGAGGAAAACTCATCTCAGAGATTAAAGATACCAACATCCACAGCTCTTTTCTGTGATTTCATCTGTGTTTGTTGTCTTATTCTTCCTGTTGCTCCTTTTATCTTTTAACTGACATAATATACTATTGCGTAGCAGTGGGTTACATAATAACATGTGGGATGTGCAGTCATACTTTAGCAGATAATTCAGTTCAATTACAATTTTTTTTATATTTTTCCAAATTGCAAAAACAATCATCTCAAGATGCTTTTTACTGTAAAGACTCTACAATAGCCCAGAGAAAACCGCAACAATCAGCTGACCGCTATGATCCAGCACGTGGCAACAGTGGGAAGAAAAAAGAAACAGGAAGACACCTCCAGCAGAACAAGCTCAGGGACGGGCAGCCATCTGACATGACCAGCTGGGATTGGCGGAAGAAGTTGAGACACAGACACACTGTGGAAGAGAGTCAGAGACGAATAATAGCTACTGATGAAATGCAGAATGGTGTGTATATAACAGATAATAATGGTATTTTAAAACATCTACAAGTATAAACTGTACAGTTCCAAATCATCTGGCCTGTGGCTATAGTTACCATACTTACCAGCATAAAAACTCCAAAACAAATTTCCTTGGCAGGTTTAGTAAATCTTGTGTTAACGTGTACAGATGTGGTTTGTGGTGAATCTCTGTACCAGTTCCTCTAAAGTCCAGTTTGAACCTGCAGGATGGGCTTTAGAAAGTCAAGCTCACAACTAAGGAGAAGTTGTGGGTGTTTCAAATACATTTTTGGTGAGATTTTACTGGATGCCAGTCTAACATAAAGCTAACACACAGAGACGTGCAACCGCACACTCTCACATCCCAGCCAGGTTGAAAAAGCAGAGCTTCTATGAAATGGAAATCCACTACAACTTCTATTTAACCCCACACAGAAAAGTCCCAGCTGACCAGGATGTTTGAACACAAGGTGATAAATAAACACCGTGGTGCACTGATGTTTCACTGGCAGCGTGTTCGTATTTATCACATAGACAAGATAAAAGCAAATAAAGTTTCAATGAATGGCCGCATCCATGAGGAAAGACAAACTGCACACATATACAGACTCGGTGGAGGCAGAAGAGCTCATTCTTGGACCATGTGAGGCCTTTGCATGTTGATCCTTTCAGCAGCTTCTTCATTCAGTTGTTGCCCGCTGTTGCTCACTAAAAATGAGGATCGGAGGTGTTTGATTTCGTAACCTCCCCCATCCCTGCTGCCGCTCCTCTGATCTTTTTACTTTCATTTTACCAACGAGGCAGCAGCTGCTCCACGGTCTCTCTCTTTTACCAAATAAAGTAGTTTTCTTATAAACACTGCTCCGAGAATCCGACGGTCACCGTGAATTTACAAATCTGCGATCCGAACAGGTGAGTCTCTTCTCTGTGATATCACAGCTGCTTGTGAAGTTTGGTTTTTATATTCACCCATGTGTCGTTCAATTTTCGCTTTCTCAAACTTCAAGTTCAGTAAAAGTAGAGATAAATATTCACTTACTTTCTCCATTTGAAGTTTGATACTGTACAATTAATCACCTTAAAAGCACGTGTTTCTGGGGAATTCACCTGTTAGGACACGCCCCTCATGTATTTATAGCTCGTGTTCAGACTTATATTCAGCTGGTTTCGAGATGCTTTAATTATTTTCTGCATTACTGTCATATTAAAATGGGCGTAGGAGAGTTCAGTTACAGGATTTCTATCTCAACTCTAATAGTCGTCTTTCCGCTCCTTTTTGTCTTCAGGCTTGCTCAAGGTAAGCTTTAAAGTACATGTAAGGTATCCTTGCTTTGCAGCCAAATATTATTACTACTC
>NW_005187945.1:56687-63043 GCF_000239375.1 Pundamilia nyererei
TGATATTTGGTGGCAGTAGGCTGCTTGGATTTGATTGGTCAAATCTTACCCTCGTAATACAAATCACTGAAAAATATTTGGCTGAATTGAACTGATATAAAGCATTGTCCACAAATCTCTGTTGATTTCGTTTTTCATTAAAAATATTTGGTTGGTTTACTTTTTTTCTTTTGAATAACCAATAAATTATTCATCTATCACAATCACTCCCTTAAGAAATGAAAATTGATGAATGAAAAGTGTATTGCAAACATTTTTAAAATCTTAGACAGATTTCTTTTCTTTTTTTAATGAACTTACATACTTGCATGGTTAGAAGAAGAAATACTAAGACTGCATGTTTGACTCGAACCTTTTCATTAGCAGTTTGTTTAGCTGGGATAGGCTCAAAGAATTGGAATCTGTATTACTATAACTTGGGTACCACTGGCCTATTTAAATCTTAGGAACACATTATGTTTTCTATACCATATATAAGTATAACTGCATGAGATTTTGTACTTATACCAGAGGTGTGATTTGAACCCTCAAGGTCTTATGTCAGTTGCCTCTTGAGTCAGTTAAGTCTGTGAGGATGAAGTGATTAGGCCTTAGTGATTAGACTTTCGGTGGAGATGGGACTGGGCCAGTGTTTGGTTGGAATTTAGGAGCAACTGAGCAACATTGAGATTAAATAAATGCCAAGACAGATTGCACAAAGATTTGTGTGTGTGTGTTGTTAATGCATGATATGTTCACTTCACTAAGAAGAAAAGTGGACAGTTATAAGCCTGATGTTATCTAAAACATGAATCAGAAACATGACTGTTGTAGGAGGGCGTTCTATCACTTGAAAAGCTCTTTCAATAGCATCTGACTTGTCTGAGAAGTGCTATATAAACAAGGCCTAATTGGTTGCATGTTGATTTGATTTATATCAGATTTAAAATCTCCCTTTTTGTCCCTCAGGTCAGTTACACGTGGTTGGATCCCTTCAGCCTGTTGTAGCAGCTCCAGGTGATGATGTCATCCTGCCCTGTCAAGTGGAACCAGCATTTAACGTGGCGAGGTTGACGGTGGAGTGGTCAAAGCCGGACCTCCGTCCTGACCCCAACGACCGGCTCAGCCGAGTGGATTATGTTCATCTTTACAGAGACGCCCACGAGGTCCCCGACATGAAGCTCCCATCGTACATCGGGAGGACGGCGTTGTTCACAGACAGCCTGAGAGAAGGAAACATCTCACTAAGAATCACTAATGTGACACAAGAAGATGAAGGAAGATACAGATGTTTCATCCCGAAGTTAAAGAGTCAAACAAGGTTTTCAATTGTTCGTCTGATTGTTGGTGAGTCAGACTGATAAAATCATTTTTTTCTCAGTTTATTTTTTCTCAAAAGTATTAAAAACCTATAAGACCAATGACTTTAGTTATATCAGCTAATTTATGGATGATAAATACATATTTTAATTTAATTCATTTTGTTCTTTCAGACCCAAGTTTAACTGAAACTGGGACAACAAAGGCACAACTGGATCCTGAAAATTTCCATGTTCCTGATTTAAATGAAGAGATAGATAATAAAGGTGAGAACATGAGACCATCATACACCCAAAACAGAATATGAAAAAGTCTTGAAATCAGCACTTTTTTGCTCTTGGGTCATATGAAACCTACCATAAATGTTGCAAGTGCCTGAGACACTGAACCATTCATATTAATCCAACTTAGCTGAATACATGTGTGGACTACGACACGAGTACATGTATTATGAATGTAAGGCAGCGGTTGTTCTGCGAGATAATGAGCAGACCTCTATGCATGCCAAATTTAATGCAGCTCTCGTCATTGTAAGACTGTCACACAGCTAGATCTAAGCCTGTAACAAAAGCCTTTGCTTTCCACATTGTAGTACAGATGCAGGTCTTTTGCAAATCCATGCGCCAAATCTTTATCTCATCATTGTCAAATAATACAGTTTATCTCCACCTTTGCTGACCTCACAAAAAATGTCCCAAAAAAGTCAACAACAAGATCTGGTGGACTGAAAAAGAAAGTGATTTTATGATTCTACTACTATAAAGACAGTTTCAATATACCAATATAAGATAATTGTTATCTTATATTGGTACTCATAATATGGGTGGATGAGAATGTGAAGTCAGCACATAGCAGTGCTATGTGTTAGCTTATGACATCAGTGTTGTATCTAAAAGTGCAGCAGAGGCTGCCTTATGCTTTATTACATGACTGTACTGAATTATAAAGACATCACAGGAACTAACTTATCGTCTACCAAAGATTAAACTTCATATAATTTCCTTAAGGATTAATAAAGTATTCTGATTATGATGATTAGACATAAAAATTCTATCAATAAAATATTGAAATATAAAAATGTGTAACTTCGTGAGTTTGACAGTTACAGTTGGTCTCATCTCTGTTTGGTTTTTCCTGGCAGGTGGTTCGTCCGAGCGGTGCCGACTGATTCCAGTTGTGGTTCTCTGTGTGTTTATTCTTCTGTGCTTCGCAGTTGGAGGATGTTTGATCACAGAGTCACAAAAAGCAGAAGTATGTTAAAGTCTTAAATATTTGTTTTTATGCATTTACTTCACATTTGAAAGATTTGAAATATCACTGTACACAAAAGTGATTAAAAAAATCTTTCTCCAGCTCAAGAAACTTCCAATCTAATTGCTTTGTGCAAGGGCGCATTGGAACTGTTAACAGAGAAGAGTGCTGCCTACGTACCTGCGGATCTTTCATATGTGTTTGAAGATTCGAAGCATTAACTCTTCCAGCCTCTTCTGGACACAGTGGACGTGTCCCATAATCTGTTTGGACCCAAATGAACTTTAACTCCTGTAAATGATGACCGTGTCTTCAGTGACTGGTCAGCTGATGTCAAGTAGTTTCGAGTGCAGAAACAGGATCCATCATCTGAGCCAAAGTTGAACTCTGGCTTCAGAGTATACGGTTACTTTAAATCTGTTGAAGTGATGTGTTGCAGCACTTTGTGTTTTACATGTCGACACTAAAGCTGAATTTGTTTTTGTTACTTTTATGTTAAGTTATTTTGCTCACAAGGAAAGATTTAGCTCTGTTCACATAACTTTGCACTACATATAACGTGACTTCAGTGTTTTGCATATATACACACTTGCAGGATATATGAAAAACTGAGGATTGGTGGGAACTGAGGGGAGTTTTGTGTTTGTGTTTTTTTTAAAGAGTCAAATCCAGCAGTAATGTATTGAGACAGCCTGGAGCTGTAGGTGCTTTTTCATCTCTTAGTTTTCTTATAATGACACATTGTTTCTGTATCAGTTTTAGGATTTCAGTATTTGGATGTCATTTTAGAGGTATGTTTCCTTTATCAGGAAGAACTTTTCCATCCTCTGAACTCTAAAGTGCTTTTCAGTTACTTAACACTGACAATTAACGGGCTTTTGAGCCACGCAGCTATATTTATGGAGAAAAGAGCCAATATCATCAAAGTTAAATATTCATTGTTCTGTTTATTTGAGCTTCTTCATATTTAAATTCTTAAGAAATTGGTCTTTTTTTTTTAAACGATTGTTCTGATTTTTGAAGTTTGAAACTCTTGTCACTCCTGCATTATCAAATGAATTTATGTGATATTTGAAACAGTGTTTATTCGGTTTCATGCAACAAAAAACAGCCACATAAAGTGCATTTCCAAGTGATTGCAGTGTGTTTGCATCATATATTCAGTGATTAAAATCTGTTCTGGAGTTCAGCTGTTACATCACATGATAGGCATCTTATGTTGTGTTAGCATCAAGGAATCATGGATGAGTAATGTGGGTGAGAATGTGAAGTCAGCACATAGGTCATAGCACTGTGTTAGCTTATGGCATCAGTGTTTTATCTAAAAGTGAGCAGAGGCTGCTTTATGCTTTCTTCTATGACGGTACTGAATTATAAAGATATCACAGAAACTAATTTATCATCTACGAAGAATTATACCTTACATCATAATCTGTAGTAGATTTCATTTTCACTGAAACTGTAAACGTATCTGTTGGGTGAAATTTCACATCCACCGTGCTTCGTCATATTGTTTTCATTTCCTTTCTGTGATTCTGTATAAACTTTATGTTTGCAGCCAATCCAGACATAAATACTAACTGCTTCATCAGGTTCTAATGCTTTCTAATTTGGGCCAAAACTGAATAATGTATATATGTATCCGGAGTTTAGGTGGATCTATTTCTCCAAACATAGGCCGGGGTGTTATTAAAAAGGTATATGTTTATGTGTGTTTGATTTTACCCACTTACTTCACGGGTGAAAAATGTTAAACAGAAAAAAATGTGCACAAAATTTTGGGGGGTTTTTTAGATTTATTTTTTTTAGTTATGAAAGCCACTGGAATTCTTTAATTTTCTTGAAGGTTTGAGATGTGTCTCAAAACTGGATTGTAGGTAGCAAACAGTTAGTGTCTATGTTCAAGGATGGCCTTTCACAGTAGACATAGATGGCCTCTTTCACTCCTCTTTCAAACCATTTGTCTTCCCTGATCTTCTTTTCTGTGCATCTTTGATGATTTGATGAAAGCTCAGATTTCCACATGTTTTAAGAGTTTTCTTTACATGTGTGTGTTCCTTTTCTTTCTCATCTGGCTTAGAGGGAACATTTTTTGCCCAGTGCTGTAGGGTCCTGATTACTCCAAGTTTGTGTTCCAGAGGGTGGTGCTCTGTGTGTGGAGGCTTCTGGTAAACTTCAATGTTGAGGTTTCCATGCTGCTCAATGTGCAAAGCACATTCCAGAAATAGCAAACTGTCATCCTTTGTATCTTCCCCGGGGAACTTTATATTTCTACCCACTGAGTTGATGTGAACAGTAAAGGCTTCTACTTCTTAGGTTTTGATTGTGACCCAGGTATTATCCACATACCTGTAACAGCAGCTTGGTGCTGTCCCTTTAAAAGCCTTTACTTTCCACTTGCTCCATGTAAAGGTTGGCTACAATAGGTAACACGGGGCAGCCTGTGGCAAATCTATGGCCTCATTGTATTTACAATTAATGGTGGTAACACAGAGGTCTAACAGTGTGCATATCTGACTGGGGGTAAAGCTGGATCTTTTTTCTAGGGAGCTGTCTTGCTGTAGTAATTGCTGCTTGAAATCAGGCCAGTACAGAATAATATGGAGTTCAGATGAGAACTTAAAAGACTTACTCCAAATATAGGCTCAGGAGGGTTATTAATAGGCTGTATTGGAATAAATAATGCATTTAATTAGGATAAAGTAAACACCTCTTCTTTTTTTCTTTTTTTTAAATTCGACAATATTGCAGAAAAAATCGTCTTATGATCCCACAAACTGAGTTTGTTCAAGCAGATCAAGTCAAACTCAGATTTTCAGGACAGAGCCATGGAGCATCCACAACTACTGAAGACCGAAGCCTGAGCATACCACTAACCACAACAAACAAGAGAGAAGCTAATCGGGGATCACACAATTTTGTTTTCATTTAAAATGCTTGTTAATTAATTTTTAGTTGAAATTTTTAGCTATATAACAATTTTAGCTATATAATTTAATTGTCACAACAAGTCCTGGGTTACATATGCTCTGCATGATTCAGCTGGTTTGTGTTTATGACAAGTTGCAGAGTGCCCTCTAGTGGACCAGCGATGCAACATCAACACTTATATTTTAAGAGCGTTCCTTCTGTCTCTTCTTTACTCCATTATTATATTTTTCGTTTATTCGCCATTATTATTGTTGATTCCAGTGTAGATTCTGATTGCAGCCAGGCTCTAGTTATTAATACTAAATGGTTTCCTCCCACCAAACAACTCTGAGTATCATATTTACCGCATAAACCCAGAAATGATTAATTAACATTTACTATATTTCATGAAACCTATTCTTTTTCATGTGAGAAGGACAAAGTGAAAGTGAAAATAAAACTCCAATTTTCAACTTTTCTGCATACGTCAGGAAGGAAAAGGCTGAGGGAGGCATGAAGGATGTTACTCAGACTTGTGGGAGATGACTCACACTTGTTGCTGCCAGGAGATGAGGTAGAAGAGGCCCAGACATGACAGCTTTAAGGTGCCTGAGCAGGAACAAAGTGATCGCACCCAACATCCACACTGGACGAGTAAGGCAGAGCTCTGAATTTTGTGGCATTGCAATGTGTAGGAAAGGAAATAAGAACACCTAGACACACACAAGTAGAGTACATAATCAGATCATTTCTATTCAAGTCACTTTTATTTATATAGCGCCAAATCACAACAACAGTGGCTGTAATGGAGGAGGTCACTTTAAGAGGGATGGACTTGACCTCCTGACTATGACTGATGTAGATGATAAGGTGCTGACTCTATGAATCCACAATCT
>NW_005187945.1:64008-69063 GCF_000239375.1 Pundamilia nyererei
AGTCAGGTGCTTGTCGCTGACTGCAACTTTAAACTGAAAACAGAGTATCTATAAAATGTTTGATGCATGACTCTGATACCCTGGGATCTGGATACACTGGGTCCCAGTGGTAGTAAACTCAACGAGTACACACATTATCCTTAGATTAGGCAGTCCATCAAGAGGCCTGAATCAGCCAAACCATGACACAGGAAAGCCTTTATCGATGAGCTGATGATTCCCTGCACACACTGCAGTTTGTGTCCAAGTTTGTGTTCCAGAGGGTGGTGGGAGTCAAAGAGGAGGTACTGCTCTGTGTGTGGAGGCTTCTGGGAAACTTTAGATTTCTATTCTCCTCAATGTGCAACTGTCATCCTTTGTATCTTCCCCGGGGAACTTTATATTTCTATCCACTGAGTTGATGTGAACAGTAAAGGCTTCTACTTCTTAGGTTTTGATTGTGACCCAGGCGTCATCCACATACCTGTAACAGCAGCTTGGTGCTGTTCTTTTAAAAAGCCTTTACTTTCCACTTTCTCCATGTAAAGGTTGGCTACAATAGGTAACACGGGGCAGCCCGTGGCAAATCCATGGCCTCGTTGTATTTACAATTCATGGTGGTAACACAGAGGTCTAACAGTGTGCATATCTGGCTGGGGGTAAAGCTGGTTCTGTAGGGAGCTGTCTTGCTGTAGTCATTGCTGCTTCAAATCAGGCTTCTACTCCAAACATGGACTCGGTGGGGTTATTAAAAGGCTTTATTGGAAATAAATAATGTATTTAACTGCGATAAAGTCTCAACACCTTTCTTTTTTAAATTTGACAATATTGTATTAAAAACATCCTCTTATTATTCCATGATTATTATTATTATTCCTTATTATTCCATTATGGGAACAGTCTAAATGCAATGTTTCTGATCTCTCCTGGCTGATTAATACATGTGTGTCCTACAGAGGACCCCATAGCTACAATTTTGCGCTTAAGTTGGGAGGGGTAATAAAACAGAAGTCAGTTCAGTACAATCAACTGCCATCCAGCAGTGAGTTTACACACTAACTTAAATCAGCATTTTGTAGGTAAATGTCTAAATGAGCTCGAGTGAATCAGAAATGAACCAAAACTTATTGAGTTAAGGAGAAAAATGAAGACTAATACCATGAGACTGAAACCATAACTATAAAAAATGATCATAGTAACATAGTAATCACAAAGTAAGCTTCTGTGGTAAACAAACTTGTAATGGTCTTTTTTTGTACAGCTATTTAAATCATTTATTGTAAAGCATTTAAATGAGTCTCCTGTGAATTCATATGAAATACAGAGGCGTGCTTCCTCTGGTATTCTGAAGTAAAACATCACAGGCTGATCAGTTTGTTGCTACATCTATTTATAAAATGCAAAACCAGATGGCCACACACAGACACATGATTGACTTTTCACACATTTGGCTCAATAATGGTGCACAGAGTTGGTGAGCTCACAGTGTCAGAGCGGCTTTGTAAACCTATTTGTGGAGGATGTATGTCACAGTTTCGTCTTCGATACCACAAATTTCAAATGTTTACTGTCTTTACCAAGAAGTGTATCACAATGAAGTGAAGTTATGGAATATTTATTAAACTCTGAATTCAAATAGTGCAATGTTATTAGGAGAAAACTTCAATCCTGCATGAAGATCAATTGACACACTGTGGGAAGGTGATTTGTACAACACTTAAAGGAGAACGTCAATGACTTTTTTTCCAGATATTTATGTGATATCCCTTAATTTCTGGAGTTTACACACACAGGCAGTACTAGAATTTTAAAAAAATACAAATTTGGCATCCATTCAGATGATGATGTAAACTCACAGATTGAGTTAAAGACTCATGGAACAGCTCTGCTGAGTTTTCTCTTCTGTGACTCCAAATACTATCATCATGTCTAAATGACAATCTAATATATACAATATATTATTCTGTAAGAGGGGAGTAGGAGAGCTGAAATAAAGTAAATGTTCATCACTCTATGGAGGATGTGCAGTTACATTTTAGCTGATGCTATTTTAAAATATGTGTAAATATAAAGAGTGTGTTAGTAAACCAGCTATCTTAGTCTTTGGCCAAATGAAGAAGTTCAGTGAGGTTAAACATCCTCTTTGCCTAATCTGTATGTGCTAAATTTATCCTACATTTCCTCTAATTGCTGGTTTGTGGTTGCTACATTTGGATTGAAGTGAGTAGTTAAGCAGAAGCTGTAGATGTTGCAAAGGAATTTCCTGTTGTATTCTACAGTAGTCCATCTATTGCAGGGATGGCTGGTATGAGCAGGATGTCGATGCACCGTAGGGACAGAGAAACATACAGCGACACACTCAATGAACACTTAACAGTCCATTCTTTATTAAAGCTGTGGTTCTCAGCATCAGAAAGCTTTTGTACTCCCAGTGTTCTGCACAAACTACCACGCTGCATGTGACAACGATAAAAAGGGAATAAATATCATACAGCATTTATATATTCCGTCATAGTCCTTCTTATCAGGTAGGCGGGATGAAAGTAGGTCTGTTCAGCAGCAGGTGATTTGACTCTGATGCTGAAATGGATATTGAAGAGTTCACTTTCAGTATTTCTCTCTCAACTCTAACAGTTACCTTTTTACTGCTTTTTGTCCTCAAACCCATTGGAGGTAAGCTTTCACACACACACACTTTTTAAATTCAGTTTAACAGGATTTGTGAAATGTACAGTAATTGTACCCCCTTCAAAATAAAATTTTGTAGTGAAATGAACTCACTAACTCCAATTTTCAACTTTAGTCCATACTTTAGGAAGGAAAGGGCTGACAGAGGCAGGATGGATGTTACTCAGGATTATGGGAGGTGACTCAGACTTATTGTCAGGAGATGAGGTAGAGGAGGCCCAGACATGACAGCTTTAAGGCACCTGAGCAGAAATAAAGTGATCGCACCCAACATCCACACTGGACGAGTAAGGCAGAGCTCTGAATTTTGTGACATTGCAATTGTAGGAAGGGAAATAAGAACACTTAGACACACACAAGTAGAGTACATAATCAGATAAAAGTTTGATTTCTTTGATTTATAGAAATAACATTTTCTAAAAGCAAATTAAACTGTACCTTTCATTTCTTCATCTGTTCAGTTTGAACCCTTCTGAAACAGGGTTACAATAGTTTTTAACATGAAACCTAAAAACTGCCCACAACCATCTCCCGATGACCTTCAACAGAAAAAAGGCAAAGTGGTTTTTAAATATGACCACACAAACTAGAGTCAGGTGCTTGTCACTGATTGCAACTTTAAACTGAAAACAGATTATCTAAAACGTGTTTGCAGCATGACTCGGATCTGGGACACTGGGTCCCAGTGGTAGTAAACTCAACAAGTCGAGACATTATCTTTATATTTGGCAGTCCATCAACAGGCCTGAATCAGCCAAACCGTGACACAGAAAAGCCTTTGTCGATGAGCTGATGAGTCCCTGCACACACTGCAGTTTGTGCCTGGGAACTCAAATCGCACAACTTCAGAGCCCCACCTTACACAGCACTTCTTGTAATTGACTTTGAATGTTGGCATTTTGTTCCAGCTCAGACTTCTCAGAAGCCAGTTTGTCCTATTCTAAGGTTTCACCTTTCTGTTCCTTCTCTCTGTTATTACATACACAATTACTGTTGGTGCCATGCCTCAAGTGTTAGTGACCCAACAATGGAGCTTTAGAAATAATGACCATATGTTAAAAGTCCTCACCTCTGTCCATACGTCAGGAAGCAGAGGACTGGAAGAAAAGTGATTCTCATCGCTATTAGGAGATCAGGTGGAGGAGGACTAGACAGTGATTGTTAAACACGGCATTTAAGTGTGTGTAATCCACCTCTGAGCACTATGATAGCTGCTATAGGCTCCACCACTCCACCCTCCCGAAACCTGAATTGGACAAGCAGACGAAAATGAAGAAAAAAAGACATGAGTATGTATGGAAACATGAAAGTATAATAATAATAATAATAATAATAATAATAATAATAATAATAATAATGTATTTTTTAAATAGAAGCATAACCTGGAAGGGAAACATAAGCCACTCCCTCCTCGTCGTCTTTCTCTCTCCCTTGCACACCGTTGCACACACACACACCGGTGCGTCAGCTTCAGGCGGACCATCACTACTGTTTTTCATAAAGTTTTCTCCCCTCGATTAAGAACCCGATGGTCGCGATCAGCTAATGAAGCTTCTGACTGAAAAGGTGAGCCGCTTCTGCTCTGATCTACAATACTGTTTGATCATTAATGAGAACGAGCGCTTCCTGGATTCAAACCGCTCCTGTCTGAATGTATAACATCTTCTACGCATTGGCTAAAATATTACAGCACTCCAAACCTCTCTTTAAAAGTAACATTAAAATTACTTTATTCTCACGGGACGGTTATGTTTAACCTGAAAACACGTCGACGCGTGACATAATGTTGGCAGGCAGCTGACTCATGGCCCAAAGCATGACTCAATCTTTGTCAGGGGATTAGTTCCAACATGCCCACAGACCGGTCATTCATCATCTGCTCTGCAGTCACATAGTCCTGTCGAAGATGGACACAGAAGAGTCAAGTGTCAGTGTTTCTACTATATTCACGTTCTTGTTGTTGCTTTCCCCCATCGTGTCTCTTGAAGGTAAGCTATAAAGCTATACATATGATGGCTCGCACATGTAGTTGGGTTTGATGATCTAACTAAACGAGATTTATATTCTAATGTGAAGCGTTCCTGTATGTATGGACACAGTAATATATATACAACATTTAATTTAACAAAGCAATTTAAAACAATGATGAAACTCAATGGTAATTTAATGTGTTGTGTGGTGGATGTTGGCAGTGTTAAGGACAAACACAGTCAAACTAGTTGTTGCGACTTTCATCCGTAAATAAAGCCGCGGCCGGCTGAGTTGGTTGTGTCCCTGTGACGCGCCTCCAATAATCCATAATGAGTCGAACATGTACTTTGCGCATTTATTTTAAGAACAAAACAAAAACAAACATTTGCGCTTTCAATCAATTTACAACTAGCGCAT
>NW_005187945.1:93284-101443 GCF_000239375.1 Pundamilia nyererei
TTTTCATTCTTTACTCCAGCTCGAGAAAGGACCTCCTAACTAGGTGCCTTGCTCATGGACGTGCCTTGCTCCCAAACTCCCAGTTGGGATTCAGGAGACGGATACCCTCTCTATTTTAAAGATTAGGTGTAAAACCTTTCCTTTTAATAGCTAGGGATTGAGACCTAGCTTTATGACCTAGCTGTCAGCAAAGCTCTGCTGAGGGTGGCGAGATCAGCACAGCGCATCACCAGGACTGAACTACCAGCCGTTGCATGAGGAAGACGCAGCGGATCCTCTCTTATCCCAGCCACAGACTTTTTACACTCCTGCCATCCAGCAGGTGGTTCAGGACCATCCAGACCCGCACTACCAGATACAGAGACAGTTTTTACACACAAGCCATCAGACTTTTGAACTGCTGACATTCTATACACATCATTACACACTCATTACAATTACAGGACTCTACACACTGCCACTTCAAAAATGCCACTTAAATGTTCATTGCACAAGTTTTGCACAACCTGTAAATAACAACTTGTCTTAAATTCACTAAATATTTAATACCTTTTATTCTTAATTTAACTGCACACATGGGGGTTAGTACTGTTTCCTCACAACAGGAAACTCCTGGTTTTGAATTCCTCATCTGGCCTGGGCCTTTGTGAGGTTTGCATGTTCTTCCCATGTCTATGTGGATTCTCTCTGGGTACTCCAGCTTCCTCCCACAGTCCAAAGACATGAAGTCAGTGGGTTTAGGTTAAATGGTGATTTTAAGCTGCCCATAGGCAAGAATGGTTGTCTTTCTCTGTTTTAACCCATACATATTCAGACTAAAACCTGAGGACCAAACTGCTTTAGATAATAAGAAGTCAGCCTGTTTAAGAACTGCACCACATCTAGCAGTCTGCATGTATTCTAAAGAGAGCTAAGATTTCCAACACCTTTTGCCTTGAAGTGATTACAGCAGCTAGGACGTAAACATGTTTGGACACTAGGGATTTTTTCTAACCACAGCCTGGAGCTGCAGGTGTTTTTCCAAATGTTTGTTTTGTAATTATGAAAGTTCATAATTGCCACACACAGACACACTGATTATTGTCTGAAGTACATCATTTTGGTTTCAGTTTTAAGGATTTGGATGTCATCAAAGTTAAATTTTCTTTATAAGGAAGAACTTGTTCATTGTGTGAACTTTAAAGTCCTCTTCTCATCCTTAGCAGCGATGATCTGTGGAGGAGTTCAGCTGTGTTGTTATTAACGTCAGAGACGTCACTGAGCACAGTGGCAAACGCATCAGTCATGGTACTTTTTGTTTTGAGGTCAGGATTATTTTACAGTGGGGTTTTTTAGAATATTTTGTTTAAGGACAGTACAGCAGAGGCTGCTTTTTGCTATAATGTATGTCTGTACCAAAGTATAAAGATATTACAAAAACACATTTATCAGGATTTATATTAGACTTGATTTGGCATGAAAGCTCACAAACAGCTGAGTTCTCACTTTTCATGAAATTTAAATCTACAGCTCGACTGTTACTGATATTTTGTTTAAAGATGAGATTTGATTTCCATTGTTCTTTATTGTCTATTGTCTGGCATTTACGTCAGCAGGTGCAGGAGCAGTCCAACCTGTATCACGGTTAACCCCATACACCCAACCCAGAAACTCTTCGACCTCCCCCCTGAGGCAGGAGTATGCACAGCTTCTTCTCAAAGGCTGTAAGAGTGGTCACCTCCAAACCTCACTGGCCTCATTCTTGCTGTGCTGCTGCACTGGTTTTTAAAATGCCACACCTGGGTCTTTTGTCTATTTATTATAAAATATGTAGTCATAAATTATATTTCTTATTATTATTTTTATTATTTTTATTTTTAATCTCATAAAAGCTGCTTTCTCCTGCACACGGTGGTTGCTCACCTGCAAGTCCCTTTGCAACCCACCTCTGCCCTTACTCCTCCATACATGCAGTAGCTGACTTAACCCTCTGGGGTGAATGGATGCGCTGGCGCGTCCAAATCACTTGACCAATTTGAGACGACACAGCAACAAGATGTAGCCTCCCAGATCAAGTGCGGAGTTCAAGCTATATTGCAGTTTTTAAAAGTTTTAAAATCTTTTTAGCAAAACTTGTGCATAGGTTTTTTAATTTCAAGTTATGGAAATTATTTGTTAAATTTGTGATTGTTACAGTAAAAAATAAAGTACTTTTTTGTACTTGGATTTAGATTTAGTCTCAGATCAATCCTGTTAATGCAGTATGTCAAAATGATAAAATAACAGTAAATTCAGATATTAGATTGTGCTGAAAAGAATAGTACAAAACAAGGCAAGGTAAATAATTTTTAAAGGTGAGGTAAAATCAAAAGTTGGAAGAAATGGCCAGTTATACTGTGGAAGAAAGAGGGAAAGTCAATATATCAGTCATCACAGGCTTCTGACTATAGAGGCTCTAGACTTGTGTTTTGAGACCAAGTTCCAGCTTAGCCACCAGAAAGGGATCCCTCTAACTCTACATCATCTCTTTACAAAAACAATAACAACTGAAATCACCAGTGATGAAACATGAAAGTCGGGACTTTTTAGATAGTTCAGGATTTTTCCCCTTAAAGCTGTCTTTCTGGGTGTTCATGTTTGTCAGTGTTGAAAACACTTTTATTAAAAAAAGAAAAGTACCAAGTATGTGTGGAAAATAAGACTAGGCTTATTTTTGAGAGTTGTTTCTTAGTCTTCAGTGTCAGTTTCGGGGAAGAAAGAAATTATGTAAGAAAAAAAAACCTGAGTGTTTTTAGTTTCCCTGAAATTACTTCAGCTTCTGTAATTTAAACTTTTCTATCAAGTTTCATGAACATGGCACTTTTCTTTCTTTCTTTTTTAACTTGCTGTAGGGACAATGAGATAAAAGAGCAAACAGCACTGTAAACCTGATTCACAATGTGAAAATACTTTTGCATGTTAAAAATATATTAAAACTCTTAAAGTCTTTGTTGTGACGCTCCAAACTGAAGGCAGCGGAAACTAGTTTGCCTTTGAGATGTGATAGAACTTGTTCCACTAATGGCAAACTAAATGGACTGCACATAGTTTAGAAATATATTTACTCGTGTAATTAAGATCAAACTAACTAAAGACCAAAACACCGCAGAACCATATGTGACCAAGTGGACTTCAGGGACTAGTAGCCACAACTCATCATCACTCAGGAAGCTCCACTCTGAATTAGCAGACAAAGGTAGGGGTGGACTACTTGGGCAAAGTGTAGGGGGCCCCGGGCAAACCTGTGCCTTTCAACATGTCACAATGGAGATGTCGAACTGATGATAAATGATGCTATATTTTGTAAAACAACATTTTATCACCTATTTTTAACAACTTTCTCAGGGGCAGACCTAAAGAAATGTTCTTAGGGTGGCATGAGGGCAGCAGGGAAGCTACTTTTTTCACACAAAAAAGTCAGAAATCTGTAGTGTTACGAAAAAAATTATATATTATCACCAAAAATGTAAAACAAATTTTTGATGTTTCACTGGGTTAATGCACTTATCTTCATGCTTTTTCCAGAGTGTACTAATCAAACATCTGCACTCAAAAAAAATGAAATTGGGTGGTTGTTAGATTTACAAGATGGAAACTTCTAATTTGAACAAAATAATTTAACATTTCTATGGTGAACATAATTAAATCAAATAGACAATTTGATGTAAGCTACCAATCAGTGTAAAATTAAAACAAAAAACCAAAAAATATCTTTCACATCTCGTAAGTCTTACACGAAATAAAAAAATACATTTTTTTTATTTCACCATGTGTGCAGAGTGTTATATTTTTTAGTGCTGGCTTGATATTACTAAAAAATTGGGTGCATCAACACCTGATATATGGATAACATCTATAGAGGTGCATATAGCCAAACCTTTACAGGCTTGCTGTCGGATACTTGTGCACCCCTGCCTCCTCAGTGCCATGTGAAAGTGTTTTTTTCTGAAGCTGGAGGGGTTATTACGAAAAAAAAAGGGAAACTCACTGAGTCCAAGCACAGTGGAAAAAAATATATTATTTCTTAATAAGACTGACTAAAGTTTTCAGGAGCACAATCACTGTGTCATCATTTGAAAACACTGCAAAAGTTTTACATAAACGTCTCCTGTCTGATTGGATTTATTTAAAGAAGAGGGCGTCACTAAGTGACCAGCAGGGAGGGGCTGTGTGCACGTGAAGCCTCAAGAAAAAAAACTTACATAAAAACAAATACCGGAAATCACTTTAGCAGAGACCTTGAATAATAATACAATTAGTAATAGTATAAAGAGCAGTAATGCTATTACTAGTTTAGTCTCTGTAGTTTTTCCTCCAGGTCATTAGGTGGCGATGATCCGGCCGATAAAATTAAATCACATGATTTCCGGCGGAACGTTAAGAAAAAATAACAAAACAGGGTGGTATGGCAAAGAGGTTGTGATGAAGCCAAGGCATAAAGCTCAGTTACCGTTGATATTACTATGTGTAGCGTTCGGATTAGGAGGTGAAGGAGCGGACACCGAGGGGAAGCCAATGTTAGCCAGTATCGCATTGTTTTGTGCACCATGAATTTACGAGGGCTCTTTCAGGACTTCAACCCCAGGTAACGTAGCTGCGTCTCAGCTAGCACCGTAGCTAGTTAGCATGGATTAAGTGTTCGGTGAGATCGTCTCTCTGCTGTTTGGAAAAGAAAAAGTAAAAAGCAGACTCACTATGCGTGTGGAAATCACGTTCTCTGGGTTCTGGTTAACCTACAGGGATACCTCTCAATAAAGTAACTAATGCTAACTAAAACCTAACCAAGGCCCGGCTAGCAGGCTAGCTGTTACCACCGATGATTTGCTAGTTAAAGACAATTTAGTGTTGTCTACCGTGGATTGTGGCTCTAGTTGTGTCACGTTTCCTTTTGTTTCAATTGCCACTTTTCGGTAAAAACAAAAAAAACAAAGCGAAAATAAAAAATGATTAAAATAGAATTATTTGGCATTTGTGCACATATAGTAGGTATGGGTACACAAGAAATACTGTTCTAAAATGTAACCAAAATTGTATTTGTTAAAGTTGTTCTTATGTTGGCCTGCTTTTCTTAAATTGGAGCAAGTTTGTCCACATGATTGCTGACAGCTAAGACTCAATACCCTACATGCTGCACTCAACATATCTATCAAACTACATGTCAGAAAACAAGAAAACAAAGTTTTAGAAATCTGTCAAAAACTATTCTAAGCTCTAAGGCAGGGGTGTCTGACTCCAGGCCGCTAGGGCCAGAGTCTGCAGGCTCTAGAGCTCACCTTGGGTCAACACACCTGAATCAAATGATTAGTTCATTACCAGGCTTCTGGAGAACTTCAGGACATGTTGAGGAGGTAATTTAGCCATTTAAATCAGCTGTGTTGGATCAAGGACACATCTGAAACCTGCAGGACCCTCGAGGCCTGAAGTTCGACGCCTCTGCTCTAAGCGTTAACCATTACACAAAGTTTTAAAAAGGATTTTTGTAATTACCATTGGGTTATGGCAGCTGTGGTATAAACCTGTCTAATACAGTTGTTAAGCATCTTATAATAAATTTTCAAGTGGGGAAAATGAGCTTTCCATATTTGCCTTTAACTATAAAAACTGCAAAGCTGCATCTTTTTTCATCATCATGTCTTTCATTTTTCCTCTCTTCTGTTGCAGCAAGTTCCTAATCTATTCTTGCCTGCTGCTCTTCTCCGTGTTGCTGTCCTTGAGGCTGGATGGAGTTATCCAGTGGAGCTACTGGGCTGTGTTTACGCCAATATGGCTGTGGAAGCTGTTGGTCATCATCGGGGCGTCCGTGGGCACCGGAGTCTGGGCCCACAACCCTCAGTACAGGTTAGACTCTCTCACTTGTATGTGAATTGGTAGTTGGTGTAGACTGTAAAAAGATAGACGTTCACTATTGCTTAGTGAAGTCCCCTTGTGAAGCTTTTCCTCAGGCTCTGTTTTATTTTCGTAGTCATTTTTACAATTCATTTTTTATTCAGTCTGACCTGAGTGTAGTGATTGAACCTTTAAAGTAAATAATGGAAGTGTTTACTGGGGTAACAGAGCGAGGGAAGCGGGGCAGTTTTCCCAAAGTCTCCTGTAGCATCAGAAATGTTTTTTTGCAAGCAGAGGAGTTGTTGCCTGCTGGACAGTGAAAAGAATGCAGGGTCGGCTTCACTTTCTCAGAGAGAAGCTCTGTCCATCTATTCTTGCTGTCTGTGGTTTAAAGTAACTAGCAGACTCTGAACTGTGCACAGCTCTTTGCATTGGTGTTAGGTAAACAACTGTATACTGTTACATTTACCAGAGCAGTACTGATTTTTAGAGTGATGAATTTGTTAGACAAAATAAATATGCAAATATGATGATGCTCACCCAGACTTCATCTTCTTATTGTTGTCGTCTCGTTTTAGACTTAAATCAGTGGCTTACTTTGATCATTTGACAGATATAATCAGCGGTCGCCGGTCTGTACTACAAATATTAAAATTTGGGCTGATGGTTAAAATTCATAGCTTAACGAACGTGGCATGTGAACACAGTCATAAGTTTGTCACATGGTGCTCAATGTAACTGCCAATATTAATGATTTGTACACCCTATAAGGATGTTGACATTTCCATTACCCTGGGGAATGTTAATGAATTCATCTAGGAGAAGATTGGGAACATACGTTTAAGTATGGTGATAGCAGCAGCCCAGGTTCAGCTTGAATGCTGAGATCAGGGCACCTGAAGTGTTTTAACCTTTATGATGACCTCTGTCAGGGCTGAGGGGGAGACGTGTGTGGAGTTCAAGGCCATGCTGATAGCGGTGGGGCTCCACGTCCTGCTGTTGATGTTCGAGGTGCTGGTGTGCGATCGGGTAGCGAGAGGAAACTACTTCTGGCTTCTCGTCTTCATGCCACTCTTCTTTGTGTCACCCGTTTCCGTAGCAGCGTGCGTCTGGGGGTTTAGACACGACCGCTCTCTTGAGGTAAGGCGTCTGATTTTTATGAGGAAACTCAGAAACTATGATCGTAAAATATCACAAAACTACACTTTTCCAGCTGTTTGTCAAGATTCAGTGTCAAAAGATACAACAGTGAGGGCTTTGTACTTTTGTTATCCTCAAATGTTTTATTCATCAATCTTTAGTCAGAGTCGTTTGAATTAAAACCTGATCCGTGTCTGAAGTCTTCTGCATACGGTTCTTGCATTATCAGACTCAACTCAGGCAAAGTTGCACTTTTTTAAACATCATATATGAAAAAGCAAGAAATGGTCTTAAGGGTAGTGCTTTCTGTGAGTTGAAGGTGTTCATGACGTGTGAAGGTCTTGGGTTTGAATCCACTGGCCAGCTGTGAAGCGTTTGCATGTTCTCCCAATGCCGGCGTAACTCTTGGTCTCCAACAACACTGGTTGTTTTTGTTGCATTTTCTGCATGGCTTTAAATCCCACTGAGAGTGTTCATATGTAGGATGCGTGTAACAGAATAGGCAGTTTAATCAAAGTACAGTCCTGAACTTCTGTCCTGATTGTTTCTCCCTGTCTTCCTCTCCTCAGCTGGAGGTGTTGTGTTCAGTAAATATTCTGCAGTTCATCTTCATCGCTCTGAAGCTGGACAAGATCATCAACTGGCCTTGGCTGGTGAGGCACACAAAACATGCCACTTATTGTGCTTCCATTGTGACCACAATCTGTGCTGGTCCTGAAGCCCTCTTTGAACTTGCTTTAATGACACCCTGCCTGTGTTTGTGTGCTGCAGGTGGTGTGTGTCCCACTGTGGATCCTCATGTCCTTCCTGTGCCTTGTTGTCCTTTACTACATCATCTGGTCAGTCCTCTTTCTCCGCTCCATCGACATCATCGCCGAGCAGCGGCGAACTCACATCACCATGGCGATCAGCTGGATGACTATCGTCGTACCGCTTCTCACATTTGAGGTGAGGCGTGAAGTCTGCATCATCTCCTGTTGTTTAAAATGGCTAGCTGTTTGGTCTCCAATGTAAAGGCCAAGACTCAGCTGTCCATCTGCATCTTAAGGATAAAGGACACTCTTTCAAGGATGCCAATGTTCACATTTTGGACAGAGAGGACAGATGGTTTGAAAGAGGAGTGAAAGAAGACATCTATGTCCACTGTGAGCGACCATGTTTGAACAGAGGCGGGG
>NW_005187945.1:101974-108494 GCF_000239375.1 Pundamilia nyererei
GCTCCTGTGGTGTCTGGTTGGTAGAGTCAAAAATCGCTGCACACATGCATGTTTTTTCCTCCCAGCAGCAGGATGTCTGATAACATTCACATGTCTTTACAGATCCTTCTGGTGCACAAGCTAGACGGTCACAACAGCCTGAGCTACGTGTGCGTGTTCGTCCCTCTGTGGCTCTCCCTGCTCACACTCATGGCCACCACCTTCGGCCAAAAGGGAGGAAACCACTGTGAGTATCTGCAGCTGGACTTGTGGTCCCTGCTGCTGCTGCTGTTTCAGAAATCGCACAACTTTTCCTTAATATAGCTTCATTAAAGCTTTTATCTTTCGATGTTTGTCATTTCTCGGACTCCAGCAAATAATGTTCTATGAAGCTGCTGGTTCTGTAAATCATTTGGTCTGTAAAATGTGAGGAAAAATAAATGAAAAGATTATATTTTGACTTTTTGATTGACCTGAGAGTAAATGAGAGGAGGGTAAATTTCCTTTTAATTATTTATCTGGTCATATTTTAATAATATTAAACTTTGTCTGCAAATCAAAAAGCTTTTCATTGTTTCTCTCTTCTGCTCCGTCCTTATTTCCGATCAGGGTGGTTCGGCATCCGGAAGGACTTCTGCCACTTTCTGCTGGAGCTCCTTCCCTTCCTGCGAGAGTACGGCAACGTGTCCTATGACCTTCAACGTAGTGAGGACCCCGAGGCGGCCGAGGATCTGCCCGTCCCTGAACCGCCGCCAAAGATTGCCCCCATGTTCCACAAGAAGACCGGCGTGGTGATCACGCAGAGCCCCGGGAAATACTTCGTCCCGCCACCCAAACTCTGCATCGACATGCCGGACTAATGGCGGGTCAAAGCATGAGCAGTCGTGGGTGCCGAACTAAAAAAGCCAAAACCGCTTCAGAGACTGTTTCTTTTGTTTTGTTTTAAATCCACTCTCCACTGAAGGATTTTGGCCCCCCCACCCTGAATTGTGCATCAGCATGCCCAGCACGGGCAATCCACCTGAACTAAAACGGCGATGGATCCAAGATCCCCGCTGTCCTCCTGACTTGCTGCCTTTAAAGGGTGAAATCGTAGAACCCACGAGGGGACAGCTTTGTTTTTCACCTCTCGCTGGAGCCACAGTGTTGTTGCTGACTCCCAGTTGTATCCGTGGTGAGGAAACATCCAAGACTCTATTGGATCTAAACTTCAGGCTGACATCAGTGAGAACTGGATGCGTGTAGACTTTAAATGTTATCTCTGAACTGCTGTAGATCTTTGCTTTATGTTCAGAGGATGTCAAAAACAAAATCAACACTTTTTGGGTTTGTGACGGGGACCATTGGAGAGGCTCCATACAGGGATCAATGTAACCCTGTCCTTTCAATTCTCTCTTCATCATTTAGGTGTAAAAAAAACAAGGGTGTGGGGCTCAGAGGAAAAGTTTCTTTCTATCTTTTTTGTTCAGGGCTGCCTTGGAGCAATACTTGTGTGTCAGTGCATTGAAGCAGCTGTTGGGCTGCTTTCTGATTGCACATTTGGAGAAAAGATTCACAGAGCTTATATGTAGGGCCGTGCAAAACTACACGATCCCCAATACTCTGCCCCAAACATGCAAGTTGTTTAAACGAATTAGTTCTGCTAAGAGGGAACTTCTTCACAGCCACCCCAAACGGGAGGAAAGAGTAAAGTTCTGTTTTCCAAAGCGTTCGTGCACTCTGCAAGCATTGCTTTAAGACTACCCTTGAAGAAAAAAAGCATCTTTTCTTTAAAAAGAAAAGGAAATAGCACTTTGTTACTATGTTCCAGGAGGAACCCAGTTTGACTCGTTGGATTTTTCTATTCCTGTTTAGTTTTTGTTTTTGTAAATAACACAACTTGTCAAGTTAGGGACCATAGCGGTGACGAGAGTGGGTGGGAGTAAAAAAGTAAACGTCAATCATGCACTCCTGATTTTTGATTGGCTGTGCAATCTTTCTACCATCCTCAATCTTATGAATGCAATCTGTGTGACTGCAATTTTAAGGTGATGTAGCATCCTTAACATTAAACTGACGGCTTGGGTTTTTGATTGAAGAAGTAAGGAGTTGAGCAGAGTTTAGAAGCTAACACATATCTGCATTAAGTCTAACCGTGAAAATAAAAATCTTGACCTGTTCAGGAGATAAAGACAGCGAGCCCTCCCCTCTTCTTTTTTTAAACTCTCCCTTCTATGCTGCCATTAGTTTCTTCTCGTCATTGCTGGGGGATTGTCAGGTGTCACTAAACATACCGGGTTTTTGTTGTCTGTATATTTATTTCAGAATTAAACTGAGAAAGTAATCCAGCCCTGAATTATTCTTCACTGTGATCGTGCCACAAACAGTTCCCGTGCTGCGCTCTGGTCTAACAGTGCTTCAGTCGGCATGCAGCAGTCTGTCTCTGCCTCTTGGATCACTGATTGACTTCTTTCTGTAAAGTGGGTGAATGTCAGAGATCGATTCTATGGGTCTGACACTGAAATATGATATTCATTGTTTTCTGGGATTAAACTCCATTGTCACAAGACAGAGCGATGTCACATCGTGTTTTGTTTTTGGGCCGGAGGTCCATGGGAAAAAAAAAAAGAGTAGTATCTTTAGGATCTTCACCAGCAGCCCATCACAAAATACATTTGTCCTTATTTCTTTGGTCGACTCTATTAAAAATGGTAAAGAGGACACAGTTTACCAGGAATAAAAGTATTTTTGCACCAACAAGTTGACTCCCAAGCTGATTCCCTTAGTTGACGTAGCATGTGTCAGCATTGGTGTGTCCTTAAAAAAATTTGGGAAGACCTGGTAAGTGAAGGACCAAAGAAGCAACAGGCCTAAAAAAAAACTATAGAGTTGATGAGCGGCATCCGTAGTTACGTCCTTAAGAAATTCAATCATTTAATTTCATTTAAATAGCGCGAATTCAAAACAACAGATGCCCCAAGGTAAAGACGATAAGAAAAAAAGACCTCATCGCCCATATTAGACAGCTGTACAAAGATATGAGTTTTAATCGTTTAATTTCACCAGCAGTGAGTAAACTCATCGATAAAACCTGTGGCCGTGTAGCAATCTAATACTTACCATGCTCAGAAATGCAGTTTTCAAATTAAGGTTAAACTTTGGCTCTTCATGTTTGATGTGTTAAAAGCTCTTATCAGGTAATAGCAGCTCCTGAAGACCTCCTGGGTACGCAGGCTTCACTCCCATTAGTGTGCACGAATGAGCAGTAACGCTGGACAAGCTGGAAAGATGCAAGCTGGCTTACAGCTTTAAGACTTCAGCGTCTGGGCACTGGATTTGGATTCTGACTAGAAAAAGTTATTTAAAATAAACTTTATTTGTGCACTAATGGGCCGTGTGAACTTCTTCAAACAGGAATCTTTTATTAATATCAAAATATAGCAGTGTCTTGACTTTTATATACACTTTTACATAATCATACTCAAAATGATGCTGTTCAAGTAAAGGAGGACCTAAAAGTTAATGACTGTATAATTCACATTGTTGAGCATACTTTGGGACCACCTCCAGGGCCGCCTTCATGTCAGAGCTCCTTGTGTACAGTAGAGCTGATAAACTGTTCTGCTCAAAGCTGGACCCAGGTTCCTGAAAAACAAGCCAACAGGAGAAAGCATGAAGCATTCACACACACACCCAAGGTACTTCTGCCTACGAGCCCCTTCCTCAGGCCTGGCATCTCTGGTCACACTCAAATACTACAAACACCACTGGAAGAAGCCAGGAAGAAATGTGAAACTGTATTTACAAACCTTTTGAGCTTCCCGTATCGGATCGAGGAGAGGAGTTTCTCTTTCTCTGCTTCACTTGCGCACTGTTCATATGCTGTCAGAAGACTGAAAATGACAGAAAAGACAAAGATTTAATAAATAATCCTTCATATCTTACATTAGTATGGAGACACAGCGTGTCTTATGCCCTTTTTACTGCTCTGACATATTTCGTTATTTTGTTCTGGGGCCATGCTATTCAGTCAGCATCTAATGACCTACTGCCACACTGATTTTTTTAAACATTAGGTGCAGATCTTTTAAATATTCCTGCAATCAGATCCACATATCCTGAGGGTGCCTTCAGTTAGTGTGTTTTTTTGGAACAAGCTGCCTGCTGATCAGAGAGCAATTAAATCTGTGCCGATTACAGATGTGCACAATACACTCCAGACAAAGAAGAAGAAAAACAAGCCACACACTAAACGATATGATATGAAAATGCATTAATGCAAAAGACGTATTATTAAAATGTGGCAACTACCTCAACAAAAATTTAAACTTGAAATGATAACAAAACAATAGATCATCCATCCGGCCACCCGTTCTGAGCCCTTCCCAAATGACTGAACTCCTCACCCCATCTCTAAGAGAAAGCCCAGCCACCCTTTGGAGAAAGCTCATTTCTGCCGCTTGGCTCCATGATTTCGTTCTTTTACGTTCAAAATAACTAATAACAAACAAATTAACAGAATTCTCTACAACAGCTCCACCTGGTGGCAGACGACCACACTGGCCATCATTTAAAATGTTAACAGATCAAAGCTGCTTGTTGATTTGATTGTACACTTCTTTATGACGCACAGGAGGAAATAGCCCTAATCTAACAGGCAGCGACAACAGATAAGGAACTGTAACTATTGGAGATCATAATCCCTCCTGGTCTTTATTTTCGTCTCTCTCTTGGCTGTTAACTTAAGATAAGCAAATCAGGAACCCCGGTGAGCTGTGGAGTATGCAGTATGCTGTGCTACCAGCTACCTGTGTGGCGTGCTGTAGTGTTCCAGTATAGCAGCTGCTTTGTCTCCAGACAATCCGCTGATCTGCATCAGCTGTCTGGCAAACACTTCTCTCACCGTCTGACACTACAGGGCAAGAAAGAGTGAAGCCAGGATTAGAGACGATCACCAAGACAACCAGTTTAATTCAGGCTTTTGAAGCAGATTCACACCTTGTTTTTGACTGCACCGTGGTTGAACTCTGCAAAAGACATAAGGGAGCAGGAGGGGAGCCCTCTCTCCTCTTCGTCACTGCCTCCATCGCCCTCCAGCTCTCTGGAGCGACAGATCAGCGTTCGGTTCTGAAAAAGGTTTAAACAGGAAAAAAGCAAAAGTTACAGTTAAGAAAGATGTAAGGCTGATTTTATGTTATGTTAACAGTAACATGATCCTCATGGCCCAACTAACAAGTGTTGTCATGCAGTAGAGACGTGCGCACAGGTGGAAACTGGTGCTGCCTAATCTCAATGTGACAGCATATATTCAGATGTAAATCTTACCAACACCGACACAGTGGGAAACGAGGATGAAACACTTGCAAGGTTTCATGCACCTTTTAACTGTGGTTGACTGCACCACCCAGTGGCCAGAGGTGGTCCCCTTGCCATCCTCAGCTGCGGCGGTGGTGTCCAGGCCATTTTTGACAAATTGGGTTTCGCGTTTCAGTTCATTACAGAGCTTTAGTCTGCCATGACTGACGGGGGGTCAGGATCCACCGCACCACTGCAGATGACCCACAAGCTAACAGGATGTGCGAGCAGTTTCACAGGTCGCTTAAGGCTGTGCTCCATGCTTCTCTAACAGATGGCAACTGGGTTGGACCACCTCCAGTGGGCTTTTGCTGGGGCTGCGCTCTGCAGTTAAGGAGGATCTTGGTGCCCCCACCCCAGTGCTTTGATTCAAGTGGACTTGCTTCGTGCTCCTGGTCTGGTGCACCTTTGCCCAAAAGACTTCAGAAACTTTAGAAAGTTTGTTTTCGTCAGGCATGATGCCCATAGGACACCATGCGTCTGAGACTCGACATAGGGAGACTATATGTGTTGATAAACTTAAACCCGCACACATTATTGCGGACAATCAAGTAGTGACAGCCCAGCTCCCCCGCCGCAGCCGCCCACCTTCCACAGGGTTAAGGGTTTTCCCCCTAAGAGCGCCGCTCAACCGACAGAGCTCGAGTTTTCTTCAGCCTTTCCTGACCGCCCACACCAGCCTCATTCTCAGGACAGAGCTTCCTCTACCAGTTCTCTGCCTCCCAGGTTCAGCCGTTTGCTTAAGCCCAGGGTCCTGGACTAATAGGAGACCCCACCACTAGGTGGCTCCACTCACACCCAGTGTGTTAGAGTTTTTTAACTCCACAATGTAAAATTGGAACATGTATCTTTTTGTGTTTACCTGGTACAGTTTAGTCAGGAATCGTGTCATGATGGTGAGGTACGCCGCCGACTCCCTCACATCCTGCACTCTCTTCACAAAGAAACCGTCAACCACCTAACACACACACACACACACACACACACACACACACACACACACACACACACACACACACACACACACACTATGTAAATACCATACACATAAAACGTGGTTATTTTTTAGTTAAAAGTCGAGGTTAGAAAATAACTATGTTGTGTGTTTTGTGTGTTTATTTGTTATGGCGCTGGTCATTAATAGCTCAGAGCCAGACGAGCAATGCTGTGATTACATCTGATCATGATACAAATGGTAAAAAAAAAA
>NW_005187945.1:109181-112409 GCF_000239375.1 Pundamilia nyererei
TAAATTGAACTCAGTTTGGGTTCATCTTGCTTGTAAAAAGCACAAATCATCACCTGTAATTTTGAAGGCGGCGTGCCACCTCACCGATTAATAACTGTATTGGACAAAACCGGGCTGCACACCGACCTTCTGTTCCCTGAAGCGTCCGTCGATGATGCTGCCGCACAGGTCGTCCATCCTCTTCCTCTCCACTATGTAGTCAAGGACCAGCTCCCTGCCTACAGGCGCTCGCAACTGACCTGAGACAGAACAATCCTCCCTGTACGTTAAACAGGCGTGGCGCGGGATCCCTCCCATCAAACATCAACACTCCCACTCTCTCCTCCTGTATGTGTTACCTGCAACAGGTGCCACCTTTTCCCGAGCCACCCACAGGAAGTCCCCGACGTTTAGTTTCCTGATGTCAAAGTTGACTCCATTTCTCTGAAGCTCTTTCACCAGCTCCTGCTTACGATGGTGACTCCCACTACATAACAAATAAATACATACACAATTCAATTATATTTATTGAGGTGCTTCACATGGTAAGATAAAGATCCTACAATAATACGGTGAAAACCCAACAATCAGAAGATCCCCTATGAGAAACCACATGGCGACAGTGGGAAGAAGAACTCCCTTTTAACAGGAAGAAACCTCGAGGACTGAATGGAGCACAACATGGCTGTAAGAGCAGTCATCGCATGAGAACACAGTAACAACAGTTAGGTCAGTAAGGCAGATCTCTTACCCAGTGGTCTCGATGAAGTCAACACAGAGCATAATTTCATACGTTCCGGGTAGGAGACATTCTGCGTTCGGCTTTCTGCTTGTCGTCATCGTCGTCTGTGAATCCTGTGGTTTCCCCGATGAACGCACGTCGTCCACGTCGCAGCTAACCTCAGTGACGGTGGGTTGTCTCTCTGCAGGGCTGTGAAAAGAAGAGGAATGCTTTATTCCAAGAGGGAAATAAAACAGGAAAAAAATAAGGAGATGAGGATTCAATCTTTTAGTTTCCACTCACTGTATTCTGTTCTCCTCCTTCTCTTCTTCATCTTCATCACTACCAGTGAGGACTACGACGGCATCGTCTTCCTCAGTCGCCTCTAACTCACTCCTAACCGCCTCTCTGTCCCCGTCTGTGTTCGTCTGCTCTGCGGATGCCAGTCGCTCGGCCAAAGTCAGACCTCCTTCTGTCAGAGAATACCTGAAAGAAGCACAAAGTTGGGTTATACGCAGGCAAAGACAAAATACTGCATGGTGGATTACATCTTTGTGGTCGTTGACAGAGTTTAAATAAAGTAGAGCTGAAACAGCAACAACTGTTAAGTTTTAGCAGCAAGTGCGACAACAAAAAGCAGCCAAGAAGCATCTTTGTCAAATACAGCAGAAGAGAGAGAGACTAGAAATTATTTGATTAGTTTACAGTCTGATTACTAAGTTGATCCTAATTTCAGTCAAAATTACACCGATTCTTTTTCTTCTTACCAAAGCAGATCATCTGCTTCCACCTCACCCTATCATCCTCCTCCAAAACCCTCTGCAGGTCCTCCTACACTACATCCATGAAGCACCTCTGTGGCCACCTTTCCTCCTGCCTGCCAGCTCCACATTCAGCATCTACTATCCATCTCAGCCCCACCTCTTTGTCTTCAAGCCTGAGACTTCAGCCTGAGCTGTCCCTCTGATGCATTCATTCTAATCCTGTCCAAATAAGTCAAAAGCTTAATTTCTAAAAAAACACATTTTACTACCTAAATTAGCTGCACTTAAAACACTCAATACGAAAATAAGCCGACTTCTACAAGACTAAAAGAAAAGACGTGAGGTTACAGTAAAAGCACTGACACGCTTCAAGCAGCCGTACCTTGCAGGATTGTGAGTCTTTATCACCAGGTTCTTCTGGATCAGAGTGCTGACTGAGCTCCAGGCGGTGTACTTACTGCCTAAATCAGGCTGCAGACAGAGAAAATGAAGGATGGACGCTTCACAAGAAGACGGCGTGCATGCAGACGGATGAAGAACACAGGAGATCGAAGTGAAAGCACTCACCGCAGTGAACGATTTGTCACAGAGATGCTGAGCTTCTGCCTGCAGCTCCATCTTAAACATGTAACCTTTACTACCAGGGACCTAGACAGAAAGCACACGGTGGTAATGAAACACCGGTTTAACACTGACTGATGCTGCAGTAGTTGGAAGAAAGAGGAAAAATCTACCTGAGTTTCTTTGTAAAGAGTCAGCAGCACAGCATAGCCCCCGGATCTCTTCTGGGGGACATACTCCCTCTTCTTCTTCCTCCCTCCATCTCCTCCTCCATCCTTTCCTTGATCACCTGCAGCATTTTTCTATGAGGAAAAAATAGTTACACACTGTAATGACAATGGAAACATCCCCTCATACTGCAAATATCTGGCTGAGGTTTTTTTTGTTGTCGTTTCTGATGCTTCTACTTTTACTGTAATCACAAAAAGCATTTATTGGTGTGAAGGAAAATATTTATTTCCATGAATCTCCTCTTTGTTTCCAACTTTACCTTTTTGGATGGAGCCAGGATGATGTTATTGTCTGATCGGCCAGGAGGGGGCGCTCCTTTGGGGAGAGCGTGTATAGAAGCGTCAGCACCTGGAGCAGAGGAACAGGTGAAGACACGGGAGCTGGGTAAACTGGTTGCTTTGTGATACGTGATTTTCACAGAGTAAATATCATTTAGAGGTCACTCGACAAGGCTCACACGTCTCTGCAATGGTCTGACCGAAGAACACGTTACCAGTTCCACTGATTATTTTTTTATTTATCTTGTTTTGTTAACAACTCCCTAGTTTTACTAATCTCAGAATCTCTTTACAGAGTCCCACCATGATACCTTCTTTGTTTAGTGAGATGCTGTATAGTGAGAAATAAAAGAGGATTGCTTCAGTTTGCCATGTATTCTTTCAGCTCAATATATGTTGATGTTTGTTTGTTTTACAGGGTAAAACATACCTGACATTAATGATAATGTTACAAAACTGCTTTCAGTGATCTGGGGTTAAGCGTCCATTAAAAGCTCACTTCCTCTACTTTAAACAGACTAAATATTTGTTCCTTTAATGTTTTATGATTTGATGCAAAACTACAGACATTGAACACAACATAAGTTTATTGAGAGGTCAACAATTACATGAATACAAACTTCCAGATTTGCAAAGCAAACTTTGCAATGATGCATTTTTTGTATGATTTTCTACAGTTTTGCTCTTAATTCTA
>NW_005187945.1:113440-118572 GCF_000239375.1 Pundamilia nyererei
GCCTGCATGCTTCTCTCTGGGTACTCCAGCATCCTCCCACAGTCCATGCATGCATTTCAGATTAACTGGTGTTTCTAAATTGACCTTGGGTGTGCCTGTGTCTGTGTGTTAGCCCTGTGGTGGACTGTCGGCCCAGGATGTACCCAGTGATAGCTGAGGTAGGCTTCCACCCAGAAGCCAACTAGGATCCCTCTTGCTTTAAGGCGAGAGTGCTAACCCCTGCTAACCGCTACATCCTCTGTACCTTCTGGTAGGTGTACTGGATCTTCAGTCCTTTCTCCTTCGCCTCGTCCCGGAGCTCGGTGAGCCACTTGAGGAACAGCGGGTTCGGGCACGAGGGCAGGGCGCGTTTCCGACCCAACCGGACCGGCTCGGTGGCGGGCATCCCTCGGGATCTGTCGGGAAAAGCAGGAATCGATTTAGCCTGTGTAAGATAAAGTCAACCCCAAATAAAGTTTTTCAAACAAGCTACGGGAGCTCTGCGGGTTCAAAGACGTGTGTACAGACAGTTAGATCAGACAGAAATGTAAAGAGAAGTTGTGTGGATGTCCTATAATGCTGATTACCTTTCACTTGTTGACTAGGAACGGCTACTGGCGCCTTGTATTCAAAGACACAGCCCACTTCCTTGTTGACATATGTCACGTGACACAAAAGGGACGGAAGCCCCAAAGGTTCCTAATGTGACGAGTGGCCTCTAGCGGCAAAGGAGGCAATAATAGCACAATAGTAATATAATAAACCTGTAATCTGAAAAAACTTATTTTAAAATCCAACCTTATATTTAATAACTAAAGGCAACACAGAGATACTTTTTACCTTTATAAAAATATGATACTAATTTAAAAAGAAAAAGAAAAAAGAATTGCTGGTCTCCAGCTGTCTGAAATGGTTTATGGACTCCTTTGTTTCAGAATTATCCAGATGTATTCAGTGGTTGCATGTTTCCACAGAGCCTTCCAGCATACATCACACGCCAAATAATTTGATGTTGTCTTACTGAAATATGTAAAGCTCTCCTTTGAAAAAGATGTGTAGACGTTAGCACATGTACTCAAAAATGTGCAGCACTTCAGACGGGTGCACTTATGTACTGTCGTACCATCAGATATGCTTTTGAATTGTTCACTGATAACAGGTCACATGATCTGTCTCTTCTTTAGCTGGGATGATGTCATGATTCCCAGAAAAGATTTTCAGATTTTGATTAATTAGACCACAGCAGTTTTCAGAGAATGCTGCAGTGTTTCAGCATCTTGGTTTTTGTTGTCCTTTGAAGAGGTAGATGTATGAAGATGTCTATGAGACTTTTTAACCAGAGTGTTCAACAATTCTGGAGAATGAGAGAATACCTACAGAGTGCATGAGAAGTGTAATGGTACCTATTTTTACAGCACAGGGTGATGTGCCGAGCTGTAGTAACTACAGAAGGATAAAGTTGATGAGTCATACCATGAAACTGGGGGAAAGAGTTGTTAAGCAAGGCTAAGAAGAGGGTGACGATCAGTGAGCAACAGGATGGCTTCATGCTGAGAAAGAGCACCACCGATGTGATACCTGCTTTGAAAGTGTTGATGGATACGTATAGAAAAGGTTGGAAGGAGCTTCACTGCGTCTTTGTGGATTTACAGAAAACATATGATGGGGTATCAAGAGACGAACTGTGGCACTGCATGAGGAAATTAGGAGTGGCAGAGAAGTATGTGAGGGTGGTGCAGGACATGCATGAGGACAGCAAGACAGATGGGTTCAAGGTGGGGGTGGGATTACTACTTTCTTGCAGTGGGGATGGAGTGGCTGACAGGTGAGGTAGGAGTGTCATCTGATGATGTTTGCAGAGTACATTGTGACATGCAGTGAGAGTCGGGAGCAGGTGGAAGAGAGGCTGGAGAGGTGGAGGTATAAACTGGATAGAAGGGGAGTGAAAGTCAGTAGAAGCAAGACTTAATACATTCGTTTGAATGAGAGGGAGACAGGTGTAACAGTGAAGCTGATGGAAAGCAAGCAGCAGGTTAAAGTTTGGTGTTACAGAGGAGGATGTCATGGATTGGGCGAAATGGAGGCAGATCATCGACTGTAGTGGCCTTTAAAGCCAAAAGAATACTTAAAAGGGACATTTAACTTAGATCAATGGATTCAGCACTCAACTGTTTTCACTGACAATAGTTTTTAGAAGTCTTTCTGAGGCTTTGTAGTGATTTCCGCTGCTGAATAATATCTGTTTGTAATTGTTTTTAATGTAGTTCCACCTGTTGGCTCAAAGGACATAACCATTTATGACTGGTTTTCAGCCTCGCACAGATTTCAACTTTGCTAAACTAAACTAACCTCTAAGCTCACACTCATGTTTGAAGAGTGCCTGGCGAACATTGAGAGGCTCTTTTTACATCCCAAATAACTTCTAACACCAATACAAACAGAAGTGGTAGAAACAAATTTCCTAAAACCACAATGTCAACCATGTGGAGTTACTACAAGTCAGTAGCATTAATCTTCAGGTCAACACAAATATCTTTACACTTTAATGTACCTAAACAATTCAACAGTCTTAGAAAGAACATAAAAAGATAGATACAGGAAAATGTCAATAGTGCTGCTATGTGGAACATTATTCATTAACAATGTGTGAAAAGGGAAGGTGTGAACAACTGTATGACTCTCAAACTTCTGTTTCAGTTAACTTTCAAGACCGTTATCTTGTCGTCACCTGAGTCTTTTTACACATATCCTGAGGCTGAAAGCAGTCTCCTGGAATCCTCCAACAAGACCGGACAGAGATCAGGAATCCGACCTCACCCTCCCAACCACAGCCTCTACCTCTCTCTAGCACACACACAGCCAAACACTTGGGAAAGGCAGCATAATTAGCGACTAGCAGCAACAAAACAAGGCGGTGGTGTGAAATGAAATGCTGTTGCTGAAGCATTTGCGGTGTATTGGAACGGGTTGGTCTGGGTGGACTGAAAGGAAGAATAATAAAGCTATTTGAGGATTTATACAGGAAGCTCAAGAAAATCCACCAATGAGACTTAATATTGGCTTTACTGCTTCATATTTGAGCGGATATAATGATACTGAACACACAGCCCTATGTAGAAATATGGACTTAAAGATTTAACAGTCAATTGTACCAAGAACTCAGCAGCAGTAATAGCAACTAAAGCTGTGGTCAGAAATGTACAGCCAATCATCATGGGCCCAAACTTTGTGGTGATTTTGGGCTTTTAATGATTTCTTTGAACTGTTCTTTTTCCAGGGTGGAATGATTTTACAGCATAAAGCATATTAAATGACTTTGAAAAACAAGAATTGGGTGCACAAGTTGCAATCTGCTTTGAATTTTCTCTAATCGACACAGATCAAAACACCCCCACTTATATCTGGTTAAATGTCCCTTAGCAAGTTATGCGTCAACCAGAAGCTTTTGATAGCCATCATCAACCCACATAGCAAAATTGGTATGGTCCGGATCTGGTTTGCCAGATTTGGCCCACACATGGGCCAGCACAAGGCCAGTTGCAGACACACTGGTAGTCCTGTGCTGGCCCATGTGTGGATTACCTCTGGCAAACCTGATCTGGGCCACCAAAGGGCCGTCATTCTTTGCAGTATGTGGGCCCCAGATGTCAGCCTAATGTGTACCTTAATCAAGCCATGTAATAACAACATGTGCCAGAACATAATAGTGCAAAAACAACATAACAAAACTCTGTTCAGACAGTGAATGGACTGAATCTTACACAGCGCTTTTCTACTCTCCCAGATTACTCAAAGTGCTCTATACAACATGCCACCTTCACCCAATCACACCACGCTTTCTCTAAGCTGAGTGCTTCCTAACTATATTCACACTCTTGATATGCAGACTGGAAGAGCCAGGAATCGAACCACTAACCTTCCGATCAGTAGGTGACCTGTTCTACCTCCTGAGCTACAGCCACCCACTGGTAAACCTGAGCAAACTCTCACTAGGTTTTGGATTAAGTGTACACTCACAAACCTGTCAAACCTGCATTTGAAACCATAGCAGTATAGTATTGCAACATGGCATTTGGGTCTTCTAACTAAAATAGGAAAATAGGAACATAAATAGTGCCATCATTGCCAGACCTGGCCCACATCTGGCTGACATACACCCTGCCATGACACCAGTCAGTCAGAAGTGCTAGCTTGATGCCAGATCTGGGCCAGACCTGTTTTCTATGAGCCTGGGCCACATACACCAAACCACAATTGGGCTAGGTGTGGCTGCCATCACATAGACAGTGCCATCTATGCCAGGCCTGACCCTTATCTGGATGACATACGTCTTATCATGCCAGAAGTCAGTCAGCAGTGCCGGCTTGATACCAGATCCGGGCCAGACCTGCTTGCTATGTGGGAAGCTTCTGTCATAATACTAACTTGATATTTGATCACTTTTCTTGGCAGAATTGATACGTTTCCTGGGACAGACCCAGCTTTTGAAGTGAAGTCCACATATTTTCAGTAGGGTTGAGGTCGGGCTTAATATTAGCTTAAATTTATCCATTCCAAAACCAGTTTTAATCTGTGTTTGGGATCATTGTCCTGTTGGAATACCCAACTGTGTCCACGGTTCACCCATGTATGTACCAGTACAACTAGCAGCAAAACAGCCCCAGATCATGATGCTACCACCATGCTTCACAGCTGGTACAGTGTTCTTAGGTTTATAGCCTCACCTTTATACCTATAAACATACCTGTTATTCAGCGAGGGCAAAGAGCTCCATATTTGTCTCGTCTGAACATAAAACTTTGTTCTTCTTCCAGATCTCGGAAAAATGAACTGATGATTTCTAAATCTGCATTTGTTCAGAAACGACTGCAAGAGATTTTCCCAATGTGTGTAAATCTACAATTCTTCTTCTTAGATCCTCATTTGGTTCTTTAGACGTTCCCATTGTTATGAGCATTGGTCAGTCAGCTGACAAAGCTGACAAAGAGAAACTACCAGTAGTAGTCAAACATGATTATTGGAGAGGAGTTAACACACCTTGGCCTTGTCAAACTTAAAGACAATGTAGAACATTCGGCACTATATCTATTAAATATTTAAATGATTGTATTTATACTCTGGACCTTGTGTGGATTGGAGAAAATCCAAAATGC
>NW_005187945.1:121115-136835 GCF_000239375.1 Pundamilia nyererei
AACTCGCCTGTAGTTACCTGAGATGGGAAAGAAAGACATGATTCACAATGCCATCCATAAATAATAATAAATCAGTCTAAGACCTTGTACAGTAACACAAAATTCTACCTTGTAAACTCAATCAAAAATATTTTGACACGTTGTGCTGCACTCTGTCCCTCTCAGTTCTTACCTTTATTTTGGCTCGGAAGTACGTGGAGCTGGCCTGCGGCCTCCTCTTGATCTCTGATCTCCCCTCTGGTAAACCCGCCGGGCTCTGGGGTCTGCCGAGCACCGTGCTGGAGGGCAGTTCTGGGTGAGTTTGTGTGTCAATGGTAGAGTGTTTGGTGAGGCAGAGGGGCGTGGTCATCTGAGTTGTCTCAGCGGGGCTGGCCTCCACCTCCATCGTCAGGACGGACGGAGGAAAGACGGAGACTGCAGAGAGGAGAGAAAGAGAAAGGGGAAGTGTCATGTGTCATGTCTGAATTTCCTTCTTTGACACCTCCAAAATTTCCTGAGGGAAAAATCCAGTGATTCAGCTTCCAAATGATCCCCTTTGTATGGATGTTACATTACTACAAGGGCCTTTTAGCAGCACTGACCTGAAATTAGCAATAAAGCCGAGGAGAAACTTCAGATTCTTCTTGGCTTCATAATTCTCCTCAGATTATCTTTTGTCTCTTTTATTGTGTCATTTCATTATTGATATGTTACTTACATTAACAATAATTGTAGCCTATTAAAGACATACAGACAGCAGTTAAATTTAATTCCACTTGCCTTTGATTGTATATTTTATTCTTTTATACAGAAAGTCTCTTAAATGTTAATAATTCGAAATAAAACCTCACATAGAACCTCACATTGTGTGCTTCTACTAAACTTTTACTAAGTTACAAAGAAAAACAGGCAAATGCATTTTTGCATGGACAATAACCCGTAAAGTCTTAATCTGAAATTTTTATTTTTTTCTACCACTGTTGCAAAACACAACTTATAAGTTTAACTAAAGGTTAAAAAAGACAAGAAATGTCTTTAAAAGGGGGTCAGAGGGTGAGAGTCACGTATGAGGACAAATTCAATGCAATGTACAGAATTTCACAACAAGCGGTCGGCTTGCACTGCTTTATATTTGCACAATTAGCAAAGAACCACAGCTAAATAGGAGTGTGTACTTGTGTTTGTGTGTGTGTGTGTGTGTGTGTGGGTGTGCACAGGTTTTTTTCCTATTGTTTAGTACGACTTCTGCAACCTCACCACACACACACACACACACAGATTACCATTACTTGTTTGACCAGACAGTCTTGCAGCACCAGCTTTTTACCTTCCTCAAACAATCCACCTCCGCAGGGGTGTGTGTGAGTGTGTGTGTGCATACACACAACCAACTGCATGTATGATTTGTGCAAAACACAACAAAACGTCACTGAAAGAACCAGAGACAAGCCATTCAACTGACAGTAAAACACAGAGAGGCGTGCAGGTGTGCAGGGGTGTGTGTTACTCAAAGGCAGGCGTGGCTGAGCTCAGCCGAGACAACGAATCAGTTGAATGTGCCGTCGGGCCTCAATCAGATAAAACCCAAATGTAAATGCAAATGAAGTGAGCTATATGAAGAGAAGACATAAAGCCAGTCTGTGAAGCAGCCGGATTAACGGAACGCTGAGAGAAACAGTGACAGCTCTATGGAACATCAACGCCACAACTGGTGAAGACATATCACTCTTCCAGCCTCTGTGGGTCTCCGGGTTGGGTTTACAGTGACGGCTCAAACAGGCCAACGGCTCAAAATAAACCCGGTGAAAGACTTGAGCATTATTTGGTTAAACAAACGCATTCAGTGCTGTAGTACTAACCTCCCTGCTCTCCCTACGATTCTGATTAAAATAGATCAAGCTAAGGCACACACTGAGATCATTCCACACAAGAAGAGACTCCTCCAATCATGTATTCAAAACCAGCTCTGCAGGTTATTTGTACAAACAGCTGAATTTCAGTATGTGCATTGAAAGGTGACAGTTAGATGAGAGGGCAACTTGGTGAAACTCATAGTTGAAAGTCGGATTTATTTATAGAAGAAACATTTGTGAAACACATTGGACATCAGACCATCAGTAAGATGCCTCACTGAGCATTTTCTAGCGTTTTAAACCCTCAGTCACAAATGTCTAGAGCAGGAGTGGGGAACTCCAGACCTCGAGGGCCGGTGTCCTGCAGGTTTTAGATATCACCCCGGGTCAACACACCTGAATCAAACGATTAGTTCATTACCAGGCCTCAAGGAGAACTTCAAGACATGTTGAGGAGGTAATTTAGCCATTTGAATCAGCTGTGTTGGATCAAGGATACAGCTAAAACCTGCAGGACACTGGCTTTTGAGGCCTGGAATTCCCCACCCCTGGCCTAGAGACAGGTGGCGTGTGATCCCCAGCAACCACAGGTCGCTGTGGCAATCCCCCGACTGGTAGGAGACTGGTTACTGGAGGTAACTGGCTCTTGCCAGATAAAAATCAGTCGTAAAGACGTTGCTGCACCAACAACCTCTTTGATTGCTTTGGTGACCAACAAGTCTCTACTAGTCTGGAAACACTTGTCAACTAACGCCGAGAAACCTGTAAAACTTGAAAAAGTGCAGCGCAAGCTAGAAACGAAGAGTGGTCACCTTCAGAGTAAATGCTGCGGCCTCTGTTTGCTACCAACATGTGTCAAAGGCAGAACGTTTTTACTTGAAGAGAATTTTCTTCATTTCCAGTTTGTTACAGTCTTCATAGTTTCACTACTACTCTGTGAGCAGTTGGCAAGTGTTTGCAGACAAGTTCGCATCTTACATGCAAACTACAGGCATGCTGCTAGAGACCTTTGGGAATACAAATTTTTCCTTGGTAAACTCTAGTTGCCAGGTTGTGGCCAACTGGTGACCAGGATGTTGATAACAAGTTATTTCCCAGCAACCACTTGCAACCAGTGTGGGAATACTAATTATTCAGTAGTTCCAAAGGGCTGTCAGGCTGATCTGCCAGCCTGTGTGACTGAGGGCTTAGAGGAATTTAAGAAAAAAATGAAATGTCGCTGGACATAATCACTGTCTATAGCAAGTGATCAATCCAGCTGTGGAATATTCACGACTATGTCAGTGAATGAAATGGTTAATGGACTTATTTTGATGTTTTTGGTGTATAAACAGCATTTTGAAAAATACTCTTGTTGAAAAAAATTGAACAATAAACTCTTAAAAGTTTAAAGAGTTTATATTTACAATCATTTACAAAGGTAGTGAAGCCTCACATTTCAAAGAAAGAAGTGGCAATGATCTGAGTTTATTGCTTATAGATCCTTATAAAGTCAGTAATGATTAACAAACTTATTGGCCAATCATTTTCCTATAAATGAGGCTTAATGATAAAAGTTCTTAGAGAGACTTTATGACTTTTAAAATGAGAGATCTTTTGTTTTTAAGTCACTACATGCCTGTACCATGACTGTATCCTCGCTTCAGTGCCTGAAAGACTCGCATCTTCAACATTAGCATTTCACGAACAAATCTGTTAATCAAATGATCTCCATGAGGAACTTGATCTCCACATTTAGTTTCATCTGCAGTTTAAAACTTTTTGAACCTGTTTCTGGTGTGTGACACAAAACGTGTGCTATCTGCCACCGAGAGCCTAATCCTATGATAAAAGCCGCCGAGATGATCAGAAATTTTCACTGTACTTTTTTACCACGTTTTCAAATCCTTCTTAATTACTCCTGAGTGCTGATAGTTTCTGTGGTGATTGCTGCTGGGTGAACATTTAATCTCATCTTGTATTGTTTGTTCACCTCTCCTGCCCCCCTGACCAATAAATGAGGTGTGTGTGTGTGTGTTTGGTAGTTAAAGGGCAACGTGGAGGGTTAAAACAACTCAAGGCTTCTACTCCATGAGCAAGTAAAGGAGGAGGAGTGGTGCTGCTTTAAATGCTCTGTAATATTTTTCTTTTATTCATTTAACATCGCTCAGCTGGTAGAAAGAGTCAACAATCAGTAGATAACTTGATCAAACAGAGGGTGTGTGTGTGTGTGTGTGTGTGTGTGTGTGTGTGTGTGTGTGTGTGTGTGTGTGTGTGTGTGTGTGTGTGTGTGTGTGTGTTTGCTTAAGGCGTATTGCCTGCAGCAGCAGGCTGTCCATAGGGTCCGTTACATTTCCTTCCATCCAATAAACATTAACCTTGACATTGAGCAGATAGTGGAAACTATTGGTGCAATGCAACAAACCCCCCAAACAAAACAAGACATCAGCTCCTCCTGGACTGCTCTGAGATTCTGGGGAACACGTTTAGTCGTTTTTCGCGACATCTTTCTTGTGTGTGCATGAGCCCGTCTGTGTAAAGGTGAAACTAACGTCTGCTAAAACTACAGAATGAAGTCAACACGACAACAACAAAACTTTTGTGTTATAATATAACCTCAAAAAGAAGAATATTATTTAGCTTTATAGATAAAAGCTAAGTTTATATACACTTGGAAAGTAATAATTAGATTATATGTGACCTCTGAGTGTAACAGAAAAATAAGGCATAATGATACATAGACTTATTCAAAAACTAAGTATGCTATAAGCTAATTTTTACGGTTTATTATAATTAATAATATTATTATTAGAGAAAAGCGGCGTGTAGGAGAAGATTTTTTCATTTCCATTTTTCATTCTTTTCCCCTCTTTTTCAGTTTTACTTCAGTTTTCTTACTTTTTAAATTTCTTTCAAAATGTAAAACACTTAAATGACCTTTCGATATATTTTCAATTACAACTTTTATTTGAATAAAAAAAAAGGGATGTTTCGTCTACTGCGCTTGAAATCAACGTTGTATGTTTGATGGGTTTGATGAGTTTCATGGCGGATACTGATGAGATGCAAGTTGATTTTCTCCAGTGAACCATCTGGTCCTTACATCTGGGCCCAAACACTTTTAAGCATCTATTTATGTATATTGAAGATTTGTTTCTTTTCTCTGCCACCAGTATAAGGAGGGAATAAACTTTTATTTCAAACACTGGTACCGACCGGCGCAGAAGTTCAGAATCAGCGCATAGGCAGCAAATACATGCGCATGTTAACAGCGGTACTCAGTAGTATTTTAATTTATGTAAAAGTTAAGAAGAAAGTATACCTACTTGGCAGTGATGCTGAAACACCAGCAGTCTTTGCAAGGGCAGTTATTATGACGTACTGTCTAAATTAGCTTTCGTTTCAATAGCCACTGGGAGATTAAAATGGCGAAATATTTTTAATTTCTATTTAGGAATGTTTTTTTCTCTATTGCCTTTTTCACACGCAGCGGTTCAATGTGTGTCTGGAAGATGGAGGAGGGATGATACAGACTCGAAACAAAGGTTGATTTCAGAATGATGACCCATCAGAAACAGGCCCCGGCACATGTTTGTGGATAACGCGCACGCGCGCGCGCGCGCGCACACACACACACACACACACACACAGAAAAGTGTCCAAAGCCATGGCATGTGGCGTGTCACAGAATTATTCAACACGCAGATTACTGAAGACAATTATCACATCTGAGTGTGTCAGCTTGTTATTAGGTTTTTGTGCGTGCGTCTCTCGCCGGGCAGGTACATCAAGTAACGGCACATACCAGAAGATTTAGCTGAGACCGTTGCTGGGCTTGGCAAAGCGTTAACAGTACGCGGCACAATTACGCACTGACGTTCAGGTTTCATCTTAAGGTTTTTCCTGGAAAACTAGTTGCTGAAACTTTCTGCGACGTTTCTTTGGCTCGTGGATCTTGAGAAATAACCTGAATAAAGACATTACACGGCAGATTCCTTTTGCGTGTGAGTGGGGAAGGGGAAGGTGGAAATAACTGCAGAGAGAAATCATGTTTGCTCTTCATAAGGCCTGAATCAAACCCAAAATGCCCGCGCGCTTTTATTTTGGTGGTTACATCCTATGTGAGTGTGAGTTTTTCCTCTTTTCCTTTTTTTCTTTTTATCGATCTTGTTTGGGTAAAAACCGTTTGAAGCGTATCCTGGTTCAGTTCATCCAAGTGTTCCGGTTGCAAACACCCCAAGAGGATGTAAAAGTCAATGATTAAAAGTTAACGGTGATGGGATGAGGACAGAAAAAGGACACACACACACACACACACACACACACACACACACACGGAGAGAGAGACAGAGAGAGAGAGAGAGGGAACGAAAGAGGGGGGAGGGAGAAGAGAGAAAGGAGAGCGAGAGAGACGTTTAGGGTGTAGTCCGTTACTTGTTATCTGATACCGGCGGGGTCTTACAATAAAAACTCCGCCGATGGCAACAATAGGGATTGTTTTCACGAAAACTGGGGGGATGCGGAGGGGGCAGGAGTCATTTGGGACCTCAACGTGTCATTTAAATGTAAAGTGACGCATTCAAAGAATCAAACTTGGACACCCAGCTCAGTGAAAAAGTATGAAAATCATTGTGCAGGTCAGGAAAGCTGATGTGTTTAGTTTCTTAAAAAAAAAAAAAAAGTAAGACCAACACGTGTAGATACAATAAAAACAAAAAACAAACAAACAGAAAATTAAAGGTATAAAACATCATCTCATCATTTAAAACTAAGAAAATGAAGAGATCTGAATTCAAGTGTTTATTAATTGGCCTGTGCTGAATGACTAATCAGAAGCCGATTAATAGGTCGTTATTTGTGCTTCATAAGTCAGGCCGGTGCTATGCTGTACAAGGAAGAACAATCAGGGGTTGAAGGTCGATATGAAAAAAAAACAAAAAACAAACACCGGGCCTTTGCGATCGCTTATAGGCCACAACACTGGAGTTGGTGTAAGAACACATTAGTCCTGTCACTGTTTGCTTTTGTGACACTGTGCTCAAATTGTTTATATGTGAATCATCAAAAACACGAAAAACGAAGAATGGTTTTTAACATTTTCATTAAAATGAAATAAGTTTAACATAAAAGGTTATCTAAAGTAAGAAGAGCACAGCTCTGACACCCCACAAAACAGGAACTACTTTCTCCGAGCACGGCGGGCCGCTGCTGTTTCCCGTTATTCCGTGGCCCCGTTACAATCACCGCCGGACACCCCTTCCCCCGCCACCTGTCACATCGGTATACCCGCTGGATTGCAAACCGCGCAAACAAACAAACAAACAAATAACAAAAATCCACAAATCCGTGCGTAAAGGCGCCCGAAAACGAGCCCGTACACGCTATCGCCAACATTTCTTTTGCTTTTTAAACAACAACAAAAATGGCTCATCACGGCAGTGGACTCACCTGGGATGTAGACGTCCCCTCGTTCATGATCAGGGAGTTCACTCCAGTTCCGCTTTCCCGGCGAAACGTTCGCCTTTTTAACCAGAAAGGCCCTCGGCATGCTCAGTCAACACAAAGTCCCTTTGAGAGAAAGCGATGTGCAGGGAAAGCCGCTGTGGCGACGTAAAGTCACGTTAAAAGTGACCCAAAAAAAAGCAGGAAACCGAGAGGAAAAACTGGAAGGTCGGTCCCCTCTTCTCCTTCTTCCTCCTCTTCGCACCTTTCTTCTCGTTTCGCAAGCCTCGTCCCGCTTTTTCACCTCCTGCAGCACACCTTTCCTCTCTACCAGATTTGTTTTCGAGCTCTAAACAAAAGTCTTTTCGGCGTCGGGACAGGTGAGTCCGCTCAGGTGAGCTACCAGGTCAGGTACAGACAGATATCGCCCACAGCGCCCTGAAATAACGGGAGTGTGGCGTCACTAGGTGAGGGAGCGGGGCTGGGAGGGAGAAAAAAACGCAGATATTCCTGGTCGCACGCACACACACATACACAAGTGTCGATAGAGGTGGGTCAGAGAGCTGCACAGGTACTCATTTAAAAGCAGGAAACAGGCAGCAGCGCGCATGCGCGGGAGAAATAACGGTGACAACAAGCCGGAGAGAGCCTAGGTTAGGCCTCTACCTGCTGAACCGGTTTACCCCTCCTTTTATTCTCTGTCTCGGCCTTTCCTATCCTCTCTTTCTCCACCTCTTCTCCATTCCGCTTTAAGGTGTGGGAACGGTGAAAATGACGAGAAGAAAGAGTGAAAGATTGAGAGTGTGTGTGGAAGTGTGTGTGTGAAGGAGTGAAGGGCAGTTATACAAGAAACTGTAGACACAAAGAGACAGAGGCACACTTTAACTGTGCAGATGCACAAACACAGCAGTCAGAATAAAGCGACTAATGGAGGAGTTCGTTATTTCTTTATCACTGTCACAGTCACACTTATTTAGTAGATATTTGTAGAACATATAGACAAATATCTGCTAAATATGAGAGTCTAATGCTCATCTTACTATCTTTTTTTGTCGGAGTACTTAAAAGATGAAAAATCTTCACAGTCAGGAACATTTTAATGTTTCGAGACGTGACAAAAAACCAGTTTATCATGAATCACTGAAACAGAAACGAACATTCGTCTGAATCTCAGGCGAAACGAAGTGAACCTATGAGAGGTATAACCATGGATCTGCTGTAACAAGTGAAAACAACAGTCAAGTTTGAGTGGGCATGTTGCAGATTGATCTCTGAGGATGCTCAGCTGTGTGTGAAGTTTTCAGTTTATTTTAAATGTGTCCTGAGTGATTAGATCAGAGTCAGGGAGCTGAAATAGACCCCTCCCACACACCCCCCAATTCACCATTGTGTCTATCAAGTGTCTCCGAGATGTCTAAACTGGCTACACAATTCATTACTGTTTAAGTTGATTACTCTAGAAGGTCATAGGTCTCCATGTGCATTGATCTGCTGCCAGGAAGGTGCCGAATTCATTCAGATAGGCCCAGCAAAGGAAAACAAACTGCAATTGAGATTTTGCAGGACAAAGTTATTTGTGAATTTGAATAAAAGCCACCATGCTTTGCTTTGTTCACATGCAATATTTTCCTGTTTATTCCTTGTTGTAGACGTATCATCAGACCAGGTGTAGATTACACACTCACACAAACAGGACCGTGTAGGTCAGTCCTTTTATGTCATCTAGTGTGTCATAATAAAGGAAAACCTACACTGCAGCTGGGAAGACTCGGTACTGTTGCATCAGAAAGACTCGTGTGTTGTGATGTTTGTTTTAGTCTTCCTCTGTGGTTTCCTCACTGCTGTACGGTTGATCAGTATGAACAGAGAGCTCTCTACCAGCTGTTGAGTGTTTTCCTTCAATTAACTGTGTACATATTGTGTAAATGATGCTATCGCCGTAGCTAGGTGTAACTGGGAAATGGAGTCAACAGCCTGTACCAAGCGGACAGCACAGCAATTTATTGTTGACACTAGGACACAGAAAACATATCAAATGTTTAGACTGAGAAAATATTACCTTGTTTAGAATTTCATGACAGGTAAAAGTCTCAAAAAACCTGGGACAGGGTTTTGTTTAGCGCTGTGTAGCATCCCCTCTCTTTTTATAACAGCCTGTAATGGTCTGAGAACTGAGGAGAGCAGCTGCCGGGGGAGGAATTTTGCCTCAGTCTTGTCTGATAGATGAGTTTAACAGTCTTTGTTGTCATATTTTTCATTTCATGATACTCTAAATGGTGAAAGGTCTGGACACCAGGCAGGTCAGTTCACCACCTGGACTCTTCGACTATGAAGCCATGCTGCTGTAATAGATGCAGTATGTGGTTTAGTACCGTCTTGTTGAAGTATTCAAGGCCTTCCTTAAAAGATGTAATCTGGATGAGGACATGTTAAACCTATAGATACCTTTCAGCATTAACAGCGCCTTTCCAGATGTGAAAGTTACTGATTCAGTGGGCACTGACATGCCTACGTACCAGCAGAGATAGGCCTGTTGAAAACGTTGCTGAAAGCATCTTGATGCATACTCAATCATCCAGCTGAGACTGAAGCAGTCACTTGGATGAGTGACGAAACGTTTCTTCCATTGAAAACGCTACGTCCAGATGACCAGAATCAACCTGTTGGGACGTGCTGAAAACAAGCCCAGCAGTCAGTCTCCTCTTTAATCTGGTCTTCCAAAAAGAATTTCAGACTTTGACCCATCTGACCACAGAACAGTTGCTTCAATCTTTTCTTTTCTTTTTTACTAAGCTTTGTTTCAGAGATGATGGCAGCATTTTTGGATCATGCTCACATATGGCTTCTTCTTTGGATGATGGAGCTTTTACTTGTGTTAAAGTGTCCATGTAGTCATTTCCAGGCAGTGCTGTGAAAACCGGAATATCCATCCAGTGTGAACATCTAGTGTTGATTTGTAGCCAGAGTCTTGGAAACTTTTGATGATATTAAACATGATTGGCATTGTACACTGAGTAACTCATTCCTGACATCACGCACACTGAGAAAAACAAAGACACGATGACTGATGGAGGGAGCAGCATGTAGTCCGTCCTGTCTGACAATCATAAAAATGATGCCCAGACAGTTATTATTATTAAAACACGCAAAATATTTTGCAGTCCGAGCAGATAAACAGTAAATTGAACAGTCTTGATATTCAAACCTTAAAAAAATGCTCTGGAATATGTAGTTTGTGGTCCTATATTTCTGTTATTTTGTCCTCTCCATTTACTGTTAATCAGCTGATGCAGGCTTGCAGCTCCCTTTTAAACAACACTTCTCTTTGGTTGCACAGGTGTGCTGGCTGGTTGTGACATTATAAAAGGCTTCTTGTGCAGGCCTGATCAGATCACTCACATGATGTTGTATTTGCATAATATATTGAACACCAGGACCTCATGTAATGATGTTATAATTTGTGTTTCTGTGTAATGAAAGAGACGTGACAGCAAACTTGCCACAGCCAGTTTTTGATGTGTGTCGGAACTTTGTTTTGTGCCCCGATTGCCAAAATTTTGCAACAACTTTGGCAAAACAATTAAAAAAGAATCAAAATGACACATCACGAAGGTGCTGGGTGAAGGTTAGGGACATCAGCGGTGACCTCTCGGGGTGTAAAGAGTCTCTTCTCTCCACGCTGCCTTTAAATACAACAGGAAACTCCAGTACAGCGAGATTCACGTCTTACCTGTCTGTTCTTCTCATGACTAATAGCAAAAGAAATGCTTCTCAAGACAACTAATACGCAAAGTATTTATTTGGCTGTAACAGGAGACACGCTATAATGCCATGTAACTGCATTGTCTGTGTGGGTGTGTGGGCGGCACGTTGTCATTTGAGATCATGGGCGTTTAAATTGTTATGATCTGAGGATAATTTTAATGGATAACAAATATTTACTACGTTTAATGCCAAATAGATTTTCACAACCAATGGACAAAACAATTAACCTGTGAAAACACTTTAAAGTGGCGCAACGCAGTGGAAAACCACTGACCTGGCAACCCTGTTTATGTTTTGTGTTTTTTCCCTGTTTAATAATCATGCAGACATCAACATATCCACAGCAGCAGTGTGACAGTGACGTCATGGCCGCTGATCTAGTGCAGTACATCTCACATACAGCCCACTTTGATCTTAAGTGGGCCGAAACTACAAAATTGCCCTTTCTGTCAGTGTAAAGATGTGTAACTACACATTTAATCCCCTTCAATATAAAGAGCAGTGCAATATCAACAGTATTCCTCAGTTTTTCTACTCAATAAAGAAATGCTGCCATACTAAATGAAAGAAATCTGTCAGCACAAATAAATAAATCCGTAAAATTACAGACCAAAGCTCCCGTAGCTCACTGAACAGAAAATGCCCTTTCCCCCTGTGGACCCACTGTAAAATAGAATATAGTGAACGAAACAGGAACCTTTCTGTGATTTGATTGTTTTTGTTTATCTGTTACTTAATTTGTTGTAGTATGAATGGTAGTGGGGGAGTTTTTTAGAAAGTAGGAAATGCTGTAAAACCTTTAAAGTACAGTTAAAAGTCCAAAATCTGTGCCCTCGTTTCAAAGCTGTTCAGTTGGCCAGATTGGGGTCTTTGTCAGGCTAATTCTGGCCCCCGGGCCTTGTGTTTGACACCACTGATCTAGTACATTATCACTAATAAAGGGACAAACCTCAGCCTTTAGGTATGCAAATTTGCAAGTGTGCCCCCCACCTTTCCATCCCTGCTGTGTGTTTACAGCCCCCTCTTGGTTTCTCACTGTTCCCTCATCTTTGGAGTTTAAGTAGTCTAACACACCCACCCACCCACTCAGACCCACCCTAGTCTCTTAATGGCTGCTTGAAAAAACTGAAACCTAAAGGCAATACACAGAAACACAGAAACTGCTGATCTGGACCCTCCATCCATCTCAGATTTAACCATTTATCCAAAGCCATTGAGTAACCGCGGTTCAGTTAAATGCATGCATGTCTTTAGACTGTGGGAGGAAGTTGGAGCACTCACAGAGAAATGGCAGGAGGAAAAGATGTAGACCTTGGAGGACATTCATGGATGTTACAGAGAACGTTAAACTTTTATGCAGTGTTTTAAAATTTAATGGATTACTAAGTATTTCTAATCCGAATGACAGTGACTGTTATCAAGAGCACGCTCCGTTTTGCGTAACTATTTTCAAATCCCTGTAGAACTGCAGCCACATAAGCTAGCGCAATAAATTTTTTTGCATATGAAACTGGAGGAGTTGCACTTACAACTTATGCCATCAGTTTGTCACAGTTTCCTTCCACATATAGCTTTGCAAAAATTGCATAAAAAGCACTTATAGCAATAACAACATAATATTCCAGAAACGCACTTTGCCGATCTGATCAGCTGTTCATAAAACGTCCTACCCTGGAATAGATGTCAGTCCGCCATTACTTGCCAGAAACCGGAAATGATGTCATTCTTCTTTTTAAACCTTCAGGACCTTGTAAGCCTACACTCGTGTTTTTAGAAGTCATGTTCGACTTTATGCTTTTCTGTATCGTTTCTGGGATGCTTAGAACTTAAATTGCACTGCTGGAAATAGTTTTATTTTGATGCATATGATGTTTTTCTTGCATTTTGCATTATAATATTTATTTTTGTTTTTCCTGCAGTGTATAAAAATTGGTGTATCTCAAAAATAAAACTACGAAGACACCCAAAATAAAATTCCTGTGGTTGGAAACTATTTTGTGCACCTTTTTTGTATTTACAGTTTTGAGAGATAAACCTCTTACATTTCTCTAACTAGAAATATATGTATAAAAACAAAACAAAAACGATTTTTATTTTTTTTTGTAGTTTATAGCACTTTTTTGCAATTTATGTAGTTACTATGGACTTAATGCATACATCTTATTAAAATCTGGGCTATAACGGTTGTATTGATGTATAACAACTTGAAATGCTCCCAAAAATGGCTCTACAACATGTAAAAATATAAAGATAACCTTGGCAGACTCTAATCTGACCTGTTCTTGAGTGTAACCAGTGGTTTGCACCTTGTTGTAAAGCCTCTGTATTTACATTCATGAATGTGTCTCTTGATTGTAGACGTTGACAGTGATAATCCTACCTCAGCGGTCCCCAACCCCCGGGCCATGGAGCGGTCAGTGACGCCTCATGGTACCGGGCTGCGCGAGTTGAGGCAAAATTGCCAAAAATACAGGTCACTCGCCAAAAACCAATGGACTAAAAAATATGCTGGAAAATCATACAGCTTCAGTATAAATTAGTTGAAAGCTCAGTGATCGATTTAGTTCATTAAAAGCCTTTGAAAACCACATAAAGAATGTTGTTGCAATACCTGTCATAAATAAAAGGCTGCTGAACAATAAACATTACGGGAAGTGTTTGTACTGAACTGAAAGTAACAGTAACATACTGGCACTCGACATACTGAGCTGTGAATGAGCACCGAATGCTGCTTGACTGCATCTGGGCACAGATGCAGTTAAAAAGCAAATCACATTATCAGCACCTCTGAATCGCACAGATTTAAAAGCAACATTATACTTAAGTAGTCTTTAAACCTGTGATGTCACTAAAGGTTTGGTCATTGGATGTAGAATATGTGACTGAAATGTAAAATCAACTCATGAATTCCACGTCAAAGGACACAAACTGTGTTCCAAGAAGAGTCGCCTTTGATAGATGCAACCCTGGTTGTGTTTGTTTTGGATCATTTCCAACTATGCATCAGAGGAACTACCTGAGAAACCCTTTTTTGTCACATGTCACAAGCAGAAGTCATTTTCATTTCCTGGTAGCTTACGTGTCTTTAAATGTAAGAATTTATTCAAAGCAAATATTTTAAGGCTTGTACGCACACATTTTGTTGTCATGTAAAGCTCAGTTACCCTCTTTGTTTACTACCAAGTGCCATTTTCACTCTTTTTTTTCCTTCCGCTGTCCACCTCTGCTGGGATGTCTTCCTCTCCTTTACCTTGCACGCCCTCACTCTGACACGCAGTAAACAAAACCTTTCCCATCCAAAAATAAACCTATGCAAAACTTACGCAGTGTCTGAACAGAGGAGGAGAAATCAGACCCAGGTATGAAGAAGAAGAAGAAAAGGAGTGGTGCAGGATAAATGAATGAGCGGTATGTCGCCCGTGCTGTTGGAGGAGTTTTAGAAGATGGGTTGGGGTGGCTTCCCCTCTCTTCCTTTACTTTCATTCTTCATAACTGCCATCTACACTTGTGTAGACTACACTACACTTTGGTGCAACTTATCCCAATTTATCACCTGAAATCCCAGCGTTACTTTTCCTGGTTGCCCATTAACCTCAAACCAGCAAGACCAGAGGGATCAAAGCCAACTTTTACACCAGTTGGACCTGATCAACGGCCTTGTAATTTCTCGGTCCGCCTCCGCGTGAACATTAATTTGTTGACTTTCCCCCTCACTGTGTGTTACCACACAACAGGCAGAGATTCCCATAAGTTTTGTTCTTCTGTGTAAACTATGAGTAAAAATATTAGATTGTTCGATTTGCTATCATTTGTGTCAGGACACCTCACAGTGTGCTTTTCCATACACGACTGACCTGATCTGGTAAGTTTAAAGGCCTCATGTGTTAAAACTGGTTAATGTGTAAGTTCAGCAGCTCTGAGTGGCAAAAATCGGAGAGCATGGAAATAAGATACAAATCAAAGTGTTAGTATGCTGATTTTCTTGCAGAAAATAGCCCGATCCCTCCCCTTTGCTTAGGTGCACCAAGCCCACATACCTGGCATCCATCTTTATGTGAGACTGCACAGCATTTTTATTATTTATGCCTCTTACTGAGAATGTATGTCACATTTTGGCTAACTTTACGTTTTACTATTGAACTCACATGCGTCTCAAAAGAGATGATTCACAAAAATACAGATGTGCATGCTCATAGAAACCCAAAGATGATGACCGAACAACAGCAGCTGAAGTAACAGTCAACAGTTGTAATACATGAATGTCAGAGGCTATTGAGGCTGTGGAGAAGTTTCAGCTAAGATGACCTGGGGAGCGTAATTCTTCATACAACTGATGCCAAACTTATAACCTGCACAGGGTCTTGTCTGACTTTTTTGGGATGTGCTGTGGAGTTTTCCCCATGGATCGGGGGGACCCTTTGACACTTTGGGATCTTTGTGATGTCCTTTGCCATACTGCCACACTGGGGTTTGTGCTTTGCCTATAACAAATTGTCTCTGTTTACGTGGGTGGTACTTTTCAAAGTGACATCCACATTATTGGCAGGAACTAAGTTTCCCAGCAGAGCTTTGTATTCTAACAAGATTTTAATCAATATGTTTTTTTTATTGTTGTGGCTGAGTAGGTGTCACAGAGTGAAAGTTAATCAGAGTGGATATATGAATTATGGAGGGACAGCACTGGTTGTGTAATCCTAGATGT
>NW_005187945.1:138069-140319 GCF_000239375.1 Pundamilia nyererei
TGTGTGTGTGTGTGTGTGTGCAGTTGTTGACAAGAAAAGCCTGCCGTGGCACAGCATATTTTTCCAAGTGTTGGGTGTAGCACCGGTGAAGTATATTTTGGTTTTTGACTGACAGATGCACAATGTTTCTCTTTAATCCTGAGAAGAAATGTAACAAAGGGCCTGCAGGAGAGCTGAAACGAAATGAAAAGAAAAAAACAACGAGTTCGACAGCTACAAGGAAGAGGCACCGGCTACTGTCAGCACTTCTTAGATGCGTCATTTTTCATGTGGGATTTATGTCTGTGTGGTGCTCTACAAAAACAAACTAAAACCGACCAATGGCTAAACTTAAACTGTAAGGGAGAGGAATTTACTTTAATCCTCATATTTTTGCAGTCTCCATGACTCAGTAAAAGAAATCTTGTGTTGTGATATTTCTATTGGGAAGTAAAAGGTCAACAAGGTTGTCAGGCCATAAATCTTTAGATTATTAACTGATTATTAATTCATTTACTATATATCCATCAGTAAAGACTTGTAGTTCTTTGTATATCTGTAGTGTTTGTGTCATTTGTGTCTTTTAAATGCTTTCAAATTCCCTTTTTGTTCATTTCCTTTCTGCAGTGTGATGCATTGAATCAGAATCACTATGGCGTATTTATTCAAACCTTTGCATTGATAAGCTTTTCCTCTGTTGTTCTTCTTTTTATTTCTGCCTCATAGAAAGAAAAAAAACAAACTGCTTCAGCAATAAATTGTTCATTTTGAATATAATATAAATGTGCATGAAGGATTACTGAAGTCAGTCCAATTCAAACACTTCACACTTTTGAGGAAATTTTGACAAAAGAGACCAAAGACCAAAATACGGACTAAAGTCTACACTAGTGGTTACTCTATTAGACTCTCTGTCAACAAAGTCAACCAATCACATGAGCATCAGAACCGGGAAGAAAACAGGCTGGGATTTTCTTACATAACTATCTCTAGGGTTTACAGCAAAAGTATCTGAATCTGAAAAAGAAAACGTGAGCATGCAGTATGCAGTGAGCATCTCTGAATGCTCTTCTGCACAGATTAGGAGGCAATAAATCAGCAGCAACTGTGTGACGCTGTCGTGTTAATATGGACCAAAATCTCTGAGAAGATTTTCCTCTGAGATGTTGTTAAAGCAATGCCATGAAAAGATTAGGTCAGTTCTGAAAGTCAAAATGGTCCAACCAAGTACTAGCAAGGTGTACCTAATGAAGTGGCCAGAAAGTGTATACTACAGTGTCCCAGTCTAAATCTTTAGGACTGCTCCAATAATAATCACAGTATTTCACTGGTACGCTGATAGACTCTGATAAACTAGAACATAACCAATTTCCTTCTTCTTCTCCTGTTGGGGCTGTTAAAATAGATTTCATTGTTACATCACTGTTATATTAAAAACAACATTTCTCTGCATAATTAGCAACTACTGTCCTACATAATATAGGATAAAGTAGTTTTCTGCTAATAACACAAGACAGTCTGAAAATCTCAACAGTCATCACAACACTGTTTATTTTAATTACAAAAGGAAGGCTGTTTAAACAATAACCTGGAAGAAACTATATTATTTGTGGACAGGTTGTTTCTAGATTATATGACTAACCACATACAAAAGGATAGTAGCCTTTATTACTGCAGCAGCACATGACTAAACATAATGACTTATATGTGCAAGGAAAAAGGGAAGGTCCAGAAATTCAGTCATTATCCAGGAAAACAGCAGATTTGCTCGTCGGTCCAAAAGCAAAAGGTGGCGCTGTTGAGCAAAAAAAGTGAATGCAGAGAAAAGTTGCTCAGTTGTGAATCACCAGAACTCATCAACATGACTTTCTTATTTCTGTGAATTTGTTGTGGATGTTACTCCACAGCTAACCCAGATCAACAGATCCTCCGTCCACACAGTGTTTTCACTTCCTGCCTGAGCTAAAGTCTACACTATTTTATCCTTTGACTGTTTCTAACTAATCTACATAACTACACTGTGACAGGTCAGATGACGATGTACGAAAATTAACATTTGTGATAATTCAACATTTTAGAGACTGTTCAGGAGTCAACATTACAGAATGGTTTTGTTTGTGAGTCTTTCACACCAGACCATTTATTTATATTAATTGTATTACAAAAGTTGATTTTATAATTAATAATCAGCATTTACATCAACTTGTATGCTTTTCCACATGAGACAGAAAGACTAAGTTCAGCGCGGTTTCCCTGAAATTACAGCAGGCC
>NW_005187945.1:141150-142318 GCF_000239375.1 Pundamilia nyererei
GGGCTAGTAGATGTAGCTAGCAGTTATTAAGTAGCTCCAATCTTCTCAGCAGGAAAGCAGCATACTAAAAAACTTTGAGAACTCCAGCCTTACTTTATCAAATTCAATCTTAAACACAGAAATGTTCTAGAGGAACTCAGGTCTGCAACAAAAGCTGCCTGAGCCTGTCCTGCCAATCATGGAGATGCACAGGGTCTACAATTGATTGCAAAGGGGACCACAGCAGTTAGCACTACAGCCTCACAACCAAAAGATCCAGTGTTCAAATTCACTCTAGGATCTTTCCTTGGGGAGTCTGCATGTTCACATATCTGTGTTTGTTCTCTCTCTGGGTACTCCTGAATACATGCATGGCTTTATGTAAGCTGGTGATTCTAAACTGACTGTTGGTATGAATGTCTGTCTCTCTGATGACTTGGATAATTAGGAGAAAATGGACTGAATAACTCTGAGCCCTGCAAACCCCATTTGAGAACCAGTGCTATAAGGGGATATGAGCAGCATGATAACTGTGAAATGTTTTTCTCTTCCCACACTGACCTTGTTATTGTTCGCTTCTTGCATGTCTTCTGTCAAGGATTCAGAGGACCTATCTGTCACTTCAATGCTTCGCTACAGCTCCTTATTGTTGCAAGTGCGTGGACAATAAGATTATGCGCACACAGCGACAGTCACCTTAAAAGTGCATGAAACAAGGTGCTGCAGTAATAAGGAGAGGTAGTAAGACACTGTAGTTAATGCTGGATGGACCTGGCCCATCCAGGTCATTGTAGTTCTTCAGAACTCTAGAAAGCTCTCGGATGAGAGGTGAAACGTCTTCAAGAAACTCAAGTACAGAAGCTTTTCTTTCCAAGCTCCTTAGATTTAATTATGTTTGATAGAAAATGTTGTCCAGCATAATATAGTGTAGCTTACATAGCTCCTGAGGTTATTGAGGGACTACAAATATGTTCTTGTCCGTCTTGGAACTAGACGTCAGCACACAGTCAAAGAAACCTTTCAAGACTGAGTGTTGAATACCTTACTATGTGACATTTGACTAATTTTACTTCCAGAAACTCATACATCATCATACATCAGTTTCTGTGAAGACGTGTGCGTGCCAACAAAGACCTTTTGCACATACAACAACAATAAACCATGGTTCACTCCTAAACTCCAACATCTT
>NW_005187945.1:162570-167440 GCF_000239375.1 Pundamilia nyererei
ACAGAGGGAAATAAAGCGAAAAGCCTCTGTTTGAATCCTGAGTATACAGAAATATGAATCTATTTAGATTTTTAAAAGAGACAACCCCATTTCCTTTCATTGATCAGGATATTACATCTGATTTTTAAAAAAACGTGTACTTCATTGTCTCATGGAGTGTTTTTACTAATCTTTCTGGAAGCAGCCCTGTAGAGACTCCAGCAGGTTTGATTTTCAACCATATCACCAAACACACACAACCTCAGAGAGACTTTCTTATAGATTAGTAATTTACACCTCACACCTCACATTGTTAGGTGCATCTTTTCATTTACTCGTTAACCCAAATATCTAATGAGCTAGTCACATGAAATAAGTGGTCAACACAGCCTGTTTAGATTCAAACCCAGCATCAAAATGAGGAAGAAAGGGGACTTTGAACTTGACATGGTTAGTGGTGTGAGTATGTCAAAAGATTACAGAGGATGGTCTGAAAAGAGAACATTTCCAAAATTGAGGAATTGTTGATGCCAGAGGTCAGAGGAGAGGGGCCTGATTGCTTTGAGCTGACAGGAAAGCAGCAGTAACTCGAATAACCACTCATTTGGTGCAGAAGAGCATCTCTGGTCTGGTCTGGTCAACAGCAGCAGAAGACCACACCAAGTGCCACTCCTGTCAGTTAAAAACAGGAAACTCGGGCTACAATTGATACAACCTCATCAAAGCTGGACAATAGAAGACTCGAAAAACTTTGCCTGGTCTGATGAGTCGCAATTTCTGCTGATACATTTGAATGGTAGGGACAGAATTTGGCATAAACAAAATCAAAGTATGGCTCCATCCTAGCTTTTATCGATAGCTCAGGCTGGTAATGATGGTGTAATGATGTTGATAGATATTTCATGGCACCCTTCAGGTCTCTTAGTACCAATTGAGCATCATTTAAACGCCACAGCCTACATGAGAATTGGTTGCTGACCATGTCCATCACATTTGTTCCACAGTCACCAGATCTCAGTCCACTAGAGCACCTTCGGGATGTGATGGATCAAGACAGTCTCATTGTGGATGTGCAGCCGATAAATCTGCAATAACTGTCAGCTGCTGTCATGTCAAGTGCCACAAAGAAGCTCCAGCCTGGCAAGGGTGTGCCTAATAAAGTGGCTGGTAAATGACATTTGCGGATGCACCTGCAGTCGTCAGGCAACTTGCACAAAAAATGAACGATAAACAGCACAATTGTCACTTTTGCTGTTTCAGTATTGGTTCTTCGTGCAGAAACAACCAAATGTTGATGATCTGTCATATTGAAAAATCACATCAGGGAAGCTGGATAGAAAGACAAATAGCTCTCTTTCCCAAAATAACTGGGAACTGTAGTTTTTACCAAAAAGGACTTCAAGTGCCTTTTACTTAATGAGTGCTTTAAAGAATATTTGCCACTATAAGGCTTTGGATAGCCGACAATAGGCTAAGGGTTTTCAATTTATGTGCATTTTGGGATTAAAATTAAATTAGAGCTAAAAAAAAAAAAAAAAAGGATTTGCCATTACGTCAGCATTTGTTAAGAATTTAGTTTCTGTATTCAATCATCGTTTCTGGTGTCTCTGGTGTCTCTGGTGTCTCCAGTTTATTTTTAAAAATGTTTGCTGGTAACTTGCTTTGTTTTTCTTCCTCACCTTTGTTCTCCTTCCTTCATCATTATCGGCTTCACCCAGCCAGAGTAGTTTCACTTACACGTCTTTGCACTTTCCAGTCAGTCCTGTGTGTGTGCAATTTTGTTCCTCCGGCTCCTCCCTGTGAGTTTATCCTGTGTTCAGTTGTCTGCATGCCACAGGGATGAGTTTGTCCATTTAAAGCTCTCAATGAATTGATGACGGTTTAACTTATGAGGAGATGAGAAGGAATTATTGGTTAGATCAAAAGGTTAAATCCTTGCCAGATGGCTCCTAGTTTAATGCCATTTACGCACATCCTTAAAGGAAAGTAGTAAGGTCTTGTAAGGGAACTGAAGACTTCTTTATAGGATTATGACACCTCTTGTAAAAATAAACGCAGTAAGAATCATTAAAATAAAATTTAGACGTTTAGGGTTTTTAAAAAAATATGATTAAATAAAGTATTGGACCTCCTTACAACTGTATAGTCTACAAGGTTAGGTGTCTGTGAAACAGGAATCTGGGTATCCAAAAGAAAATCAGTGAGCCTGACGGTTTTTAACTCCCTGCATAACTCTGGAGAGTAAACTCTGTGAGTTTGATATTTGCTGAAGGGGAAAACACTCTTAATAGTAAAGAAACATCTCAGTAGAGGTGGGCCCAGAGATGTACTGATAAAGCAGGCAGGTCTAGTTAAGCACAAAGATTAAAAATGTGCTGGAGGGGGTTTGGCAAGCAGACAAAAACTTACAATGACAGCTTTTATTTTCTTAGCAAAAGGCAAAGAAAACAAAAGCAAACACAATAACAGACCAGACCAGACCAACAGACAATGAGGGTGGACATGACAAAGATATATAAACACAGTAGGAGAGTAGGGCAGAATGGAAACACCTTGGAGCACAGCTGAACAGATGCTAACTGACAAGACAGGGATAGTAAAAAGGAACATCAAGACCAGACAGGCACAGGACCTGACTGGGGAGACAGACTTCGAATCACAAAAAGAGATTAGACTAGAGAGTAAACAGACCGCAAAAAGTTTATATAATTCATGATCAGGGAAAATAACAACATACTAATATTACCAAGACTTAACATAAGATACTAACTCTAAATTACTGGACCCAGGACCATGAAAGAAAACAATAAGCTGCTACACAATAACAATGGACACAATCATTGTACATTTGCTAAAATACCCATCCATTGATTTCAGATAATACACAAACGTATTGCATTCGTACATTCACAACTAATATCATTGGTGTGTCTCAGTTTGCATAGTTCTGTTAGTTCACTTTGACTTGTGTGTGACAGAAAGATGATCTTTGGCACAGTGTTACTAGACAGGTCACTATATCCAACATCATATTCCTGCGTTGGGAGCCTCATTGTCAGCATGATGGACGGGCACAGAGGCCTCCTCATTACCAGTGTCAGTTAGAATGTGTCTTTATTCTCACTGTAATGTTTAACATGTGCAACTTAATATAGTGCAAAGATCTCAACAGTGCAAAGATCACTCACAGCGGTCATAAAAAAACCCCAAAGAAACTATAAGCTACATAAGATATAAAAACAGAAAAAAATTACAACAGCTATTCCCAACCCATTTGTGCACAGAGCAGATTCAAATAGATGCTGCTGTGTTTAATGCTCGTACATTGATGCCCCATTAAAGAAGATTCAAGTCATGTAAATAATAAGCTCTTTATGGAGGACAAAACAATCTCAGAGAGACTTGTTCTTCCTGAGGACCCCCAGGAAGTATAGTCTCTGTTATGTCTGCTGTGATGTTTACACTCCAGGTTAGATCCTCTTTGATGTAAAGTCCCTGAAACCAGAGGTCTGTGACCCTCTCCACAGTCCCCTGACGATATTTAAAGGCTTATTGTCTTGTTTTTTTCTTCCTGAAGTCAGTGATCAGTTCTTTTTTCTTGGATGTATTCAGGACCAGGTTGTTATCTCTGCATTGCTGACACATTTAAAGCCGTTTAAACATTTTGTAGCCTTCATTTTTTCATTCATCCATTCATTTTAAGAGATTTACTAACAGATAATAACAAATAAATGTCATTGACCTGACTTAGGAGGTGTGGAAATCCTGATTATCTGGTTGTACAGGTGGAATTGGTGACATTTTTCAGTCAGGTGTGTTTGTGACAAGTAGATGAATACTTTAGAGATGAGTCGGTGCAGGCAAGTGGAGACACAAAAAAAGCAGGATTTATTCCTGTCAGTTAATTATTTGTGCATCCTTATCTTCTTTGGGACTAAGACGTAAAGAGGGCAATCAAAGATATGCAGTCTATGAAATGAGAAAGGGCATGGAAATGACACACGGCAAAAAGGGCAAAGCAGTGGCAAGGCAACACTCAAGGCACAGGGACGGTTTGGCAGTTAGTTCTGTCTTTAAAGGCATGACCTTTGATGCAAATGAACAAACCTGATTTGCAACTTTCATATGCAAAGATTGTCATTGTATAAACTTCTAATAAAACAAGACAAAAGCATCTGCACTAAGAAATTCTAGCGATGAGAGTTTGGCATCAAACTTTCAAGATATCTTGAAATAAACTCCATGTGCATTTAAGTCTGTTTGTTTTTCAGTGGGCATATTTTAGATGCAGGTGATTCGGTCCAAGGCTGCTCCAGTCTGCATGCCAAATGTCCTTGGGCAAGATACTAACCCCATGTTGCTCTCTAGTCTGAATGTGTGTGAATGTTAGAGCACTTAAGAGCTTAGAAGAAGTGCTTGTATGAATGGGTGAATGAATTGGTTGTATAAAGCAGTTTGAGTGCTCAGACAGAGTCATAATTAGTGACGTTTACATCCAGAAGTGTTTCCCATGAAATTTAAGCAAAGGTATTAAGAAGTGTTGTCCCCCTCATCCCCAGACTCTGCATACTCCACGGAAGACATGCAAGTGGGATTAGGAAGGTGCTCAAAGTATTCCTTTCAACACCCAACCAGAAGTCACTGAGGCAATTAAACAACTCATTGGTGGCAGGGCCCCTGGGGTGGATGAGGTTCGCCCTGAGTTCAAATCAAATCAAATCAAATCAAATCACTTTTATTGTCACATCGCATGTGCAGGCACACTGGCACAGCACATGCGAGTGAAATCCTTGTGTGCGAGCCCCACAAGCAACAGAAATGTGCAAACACAACAACACAAACCAGCAAATACAAGAATGGCTACATCTGAAACTAATAAATATATGTACAA
>NW_005187946.1:0-7492 GCF_000239375.1 Pundamilia nyererei
TATATATATATACAGACTCCCAAGCGTCTGGTAGAGGACCCGAGCTTGAAGAAGAGACTGCCCGCAGGGGCGAGTGGGGAATTTTTTTTATATGTATATGTATACTCGGCCCTCACACTTAACTAGGCAGATTGATAACCATCATGACGCTTGCCCATCAATAGAGTTGGACTGGAGTGGAGTGGAGTGTAAATAAAAAGGCTGAATAGCCTTTATACAAGCACACACACACTTCTTAGCATTGCAGCTCTAATCCAGCTAATTAGAGTTAAGCTAATCCATTTACTAATATAATAGCTAAACCGTGAGCTACCAGGAATGGGAAATACAGTGAGGAAATGGATTTGAAAATGAGAAATGGAATCGCCATTTTAAATGTCAGAAATATATCTTTGATTTGTTTTTAATTAAATGACTTCTTTTCTCTTTTTAATTGTATTTTTTCATTTGAAGTAATTCGTTTTGAAATATTGATATAAAAATATATAAATTGATTTATAAATAGTGATTTCATTTTAAATTCAATTGTTAAATAATAGTAATATTTAAATAAGTAAAATAATTGAAAAATTCGTAAATGAATTTACTAACGCATATTTTATTGCCGATAACCGATAACCAGGATAGATAGGCAGGCAGACTAACAATTCAAAGGAATTAGACTACTGGGAACCGGTTCTCTACAACAACTGGTTCTCGATTATGTGCACTCTGCTGTATTTGCACCAGTAAAATGACACAGCAAGACATCATTCTACTAACGGTTTCATAGGTCTCTCCACCTACCTCCAGGGTGAAGGACAGCACTACATCAGACTTGGACAGCGCATTCTCATCCTCCTGGCCCATGTCCATGATGGAGGTGTTGTGGCCTCGTTTTAGCTTCTGCAGCTTGAACTCTCCTCCTTTGGACACTGGCATGCTTTCCAGGTTTGCCATCAGAAGGTTGACAGAGGATCGCAGCTCCTCAATGTACATGGCCTCCATTTCTCTAGAGACAAACCGAGGGAACTTCCCCCCATACTGACAAAAATGGGAAAGCAGCCAATTAAATAATGAACATGATCCAACAATCTCCCTTGTGTGTTCAATAAAGTATCTATCTATCTGATCCAAAGAAAAACTTTAAAGCAAATTTGTTAAATTTTGATAAAGTCTATTCCAGCTATCACAGGGCAGGAATAAGGGTACAAGACAGGTTGCCAGTCTGTTACAGGACTAAAATGGAAATGGAGACAGCCATTTCTGCTCACACCTACTGCCAATTTTGCCAGTCAGTCTAACATTCATAACTTCAGACTGTGAGAGGACGCTGAAACATATAAACTCCACAGAGAAAGGCCCCAGCCAGCTAGCAGATTTGAACCATTACTATTACCATCTATTAATGTGGGTTCTACCTTATAATATAAAGCGCCCTAGGATGACTGTTGTTGTGATGTGGAGCTGTATAAATAAAATTGAATTGAACCTTCCAGCTACGACATAATGGTGCTAACCACCAAACCACCGTGCTGCTCATTTCTAATAAATGTTATATAAAAGTAAAAGTTTAACTGAGGAAAAATGTCTGTATTTATATCATATGTTGAAATATAAAATAAGAGTCAATCCTGACCTATTATTATTACCCTAACCCTATTATTAATCTCCTCAACCATCCAAATGTCTTACCCGAGCAATCTGGTCTGCCATTTGAAGTCGTCCATCCAGCTCTCTTCTGATCTGTGCTGCCTGTTCATCTGGGTTGTCCAGCTGGGGAAACATATTACACATATTGTGCATATTGCTCTTTTTAAACAAAAAACTCCCAAGTACACTAATAAGACACAACCTCATGACCACTGACAGGTGAAGTCAATAAAACTGGCATGGCATGGCACGCGAGATATATTGGGCAGTGTGCTCTGTAGCTAGAATGTTTTCAATTTAGAAAATAATCGGTGCAAATGAATTAAATTATCTTGACTAAAGAAAACAGTGTTTGAATATTAGTTAAATGTCAGTGCTGTAGTTCAATGACTGAAAGTTTAGATGGAGAAAATAGGTGAGGGGATTTATTCAGTACTAACTGCCTCAAAGCCCTCCAAATGTCTACCATACTTCCTCTGATAAAAGCCAGGGCCCCAGGTAACCTTGCAGGACTGGTAAATGACCTGGTAAAGGGCCTGCATTTGTATAGCGCTTTACTTTGTCTCTAAGGACCCCAAAGCCCTTTACACTACATTCAGTCATTCACTCATTCACACACACATTCACACACTGTAATCATCAGCCCCACTCGTTAAATAAATAAATGTAAATGGATTGATAAAAAATAATTAAAACAACACTGTCATTTCTGCCATTTGAAGTTTTGCTTCAATGTACAAATCACAAATATGAAATACAACAGCATGCGGGACAAGCTTTGGGAGAGGCAGTAGGAAAGTAGGAAACCAAAAGGCAGAGTAGACCCTAGAAAGATTGTAGAGCTAACACAGAGAGACAGGCAACCATTTGCACTCACATTCACACCTATGGGCAATATAGAACCAGCTAAATCCCACTAACAGCATGTGTTTGCACTGGATTATCAGACTCTTCCAGGGCAGTAGGTCTCAAAATAGTAGGAAGGTAGAGTAGGTCAATTCAATTCAATTCCATTTTATTCATATAGTGCCAAGTCAAAACAACAGTGGGCTTAAGGTGAACCCTACAATAATACAGAGAAATGCCAACAATCACATGACTCCCTTTGAGCAAGCACTTTGGCAACAGAGGGAAGGAAAAAAATCCCTTTTTTATAGGAAGAAACTTCCATCAGAATCAGGCTCGCTAAAGGGTCATAGATTTTTACAATTTTAAGTTGTTTTTTTTATTTATGTGTTCAAATATAGGACATATTCATATTTTAAGTACTTCAAAATCTAAATGACAGATTGTGATTAATTTTGACAGTAAGAAATACCACTGAAAATGTAGTTTATGAGATATTCATGTACAAACATTGCATTACATTTGGTGTGAAAAAACAGGCCTGAAAGTTGGTAACAAAGGGGTAATGGTAGAGTAACAAGGGGGAAACAAGTGGGTAATGATGTGGTAATTTCTATGTTATTACTATTCAATTAACAAAGTAATAACCATGTAATATCCACGTAATATCATGGTAGCAACAACGGTTACGGTTGAGTACTATTATTTATGAACTTTATGTAATAGGATAATAATAGCCCCAAAACTGGGGGTAACAATGTGGACATACAGCTTGGTAATAAAGTGGTAATTGTACGGTAACAACAAGGAAACTAGAACGTAATAATGTGGTACTTTCTAACTTATTACCACTCAATTACCTCTGGTAGTTTCTGTGTAATAAGCAGGAAATATAGCTGCAAAATGCTGTTAAAGCAAACTAAAAAAAAGTGTGTGATTATTATCTAGTAACACATGTGGTAGGTTCTGTGTAATAAGCATAAATAAAAACAGCGTGCAAAGAACTGGCTGCCAGTAGGTGGCAGACTGCTGCTGTACTGGAAATCTCTTTATTTTATGTATTAAACGCATCACTTTAGTAATAGTAGTAATACTTTCTCAACTCAGTGTAGAATAATCACTCTTGACACCAGTTGTATGCATGTAAAATGTTATCAGGTGGGCCACAAGGTTTATTGCCTTCTCACAGTGAACCCATTGAAGACTTAAGGGTCTCCAGACATCCTGTTGTAAAGGAGGTGACAGTTGGTGACAGTTTATCTTTCTTAGACTAGGAGAGGGTCAAGGGTGAGCTGGAATGAAGAGATAAGGATATATGATCTGCTGTGGAATGTTCTTTGTTTAAGAGTGTCTGTGTCTGTGTGTATAAGATGTAAGGGCAGTGGCCACAATTCAGAGATCACCTTAGTGTTTGGCTGGAGTGGGTCTCTCCATATTGCAATATGTTTATTAAGTCATTTCAAAACGCTCACTGGGTATGTTGCAGGTTATTGTTAAAATTTCCATAACACTGCCTACTGGGAGTCTGCACTTTCAATTTTATCCCTGGAGAAAGACAAAGAAGAAGTAGGGTGCCAGGTTTCTACTTTAGCCACCGTTTGCCTCCATTTTGGCTTGCCTTGTAGAGCCATGCTTACATAAACCAATGGATTATAACAATACATTTGGAATCAACTTATACCACATACCACAACTTACACCACTAACAGTGTCTCTAACAGTAGGTTAGTAGCTAAAGTTAGCTTACCTAAAAATACTTGGAGTACTTCTAAAAACTAAGGTTGCATAAAAGTAAGATTGTCGTGACCTGACCATTATTATTGTAAATATGGATAGAGAACTTGATGTGGTTAGTTATAGTTTCAAATAAGACATAGATATTTGCCCAAAAATTGAATATTCCAGTTTTCAACTGAGAGGCTTGATCTTTTGATGGTCAGGGGTCAATCAATGATGAAGGTGGATCAGGGTCATGGTGTTGCGCCCCCCACAACCCTGAATTGAACAAGCAGGAGAACATGGATAGCATCTTATTTTTGTGTACTGGACTTTTTTAAAAAATTGCACCACTTTTTTTTTCCTACCTGAAATATATTTACCATATTATTTGCTGCCATCCACGTCTAAAGTATGATGTGAAAGATGGTGCTCTACACGCCTACGCCAATCTAATGTATTCATATGTGTTGTACATTTAAATATAATTATTAACATTTTGAATATGTGTTTCCAGTACATTACAGACTTCCTGATGCTTGTTTTAATCAATTAATCAATTAATAGAAAGTGGTACTAACACTTTATGCAAAATGGAGATGGTCAAGCAGAAGGACTGGATGATCTGAGATAAATAGGAATCAGAATATTTCAATAATCCGTAAGGAAATTATCACCCATAGTAAAAACTTTTACTATTTTCTTACTAAAATAGTTATTTCAAATATAGTTGAAGAGTCCCTCATGTCACGTTGGAAGGTGACTCTTGCCCTCAGATCATCTAGTTTGTTCTCCAACGATTGTACATTAGCCAGCAGGATACTGAGCAGTGGTGCACGGTGCACCTGCTGTCTCAGTCTGTTCCGAACGCCAGCGCGTTTTCTTTGTTCTGCGCCTCGGGTGAACGTCCTGTCCATTGTTGTTGGCCACGTTGCGTAGTATCTCGGTCGGCCAGGATGGGTGGGATTTAAAAGTGCCCAAAATTACATGTGCAAACTTGTTACCGATGTTGAGAAGGGATCTGCTGTCATAAACTATAAAACTAGAAGTTCCTGGAATGTATAACAATGTAATAAACAAGTAAAAAGCTAAAAAGTTGCATAGTCCAGAGCGGTCAGGAAGGTGTCTGGATGTCTGGATGTGGCCGTGCCATCGTCTACTCTATTAATGCCTACTCAGATCGACTCGGCATTGTTTGCCACAGTTTTAGGGGTTTTCCATTAGGTTTTAGTACCTGGTAAAAGGTACTGTGGTAGTATCTGCTCGGCCAGGGTTCCACACGATCTGAGTAGGTAATAAAATGGGACATCGTCAGACTGCATGCCACCGATTGGCTGGTCAGTGGTATTACTCGATGAGTCATGTGAGCCTCTCATTTAAGAAAATTAAAACCACCAAGGAACTGGCTACAAAAAAACAACAACACCGTGGTCTCCAAGTCTGATGAAAAGCCACAGATCGAGCACCAGATATATCGTCACTTTGACATCAACCTTTCTTGTAGCCTTCATGTCACATATAGTGGCTTGCAAAAGTATTCGGCCCCCTTGAACTTTTCCACATTTTGTCACATTAAAGCCACAAACATGAATAACTTTTATTTGAATTCCACGTGAAACCTGGTGGACAGGGCTGTGGCTCCCCACACCCTCTAGCAGATCATTACATGTAGGAACCTTTTAAAAACATTCATGCTCACAGGTAAATGGCCTGTATTTATATAGCGCTTTACTAGTCCCTAAGGAGCCCAAAGCGCTTTACATATCCAGTCATCCACACATTCACACACTGGTGATGGCAAGCTACATTGTAGCCACAGCCACCCTGGGGCGCACTGACAGAGGCGAGGCTGCCGGACACTGGCGCCACCGGGCCCTCTGACCACCACCAGTAGGCAACGGGTTCTTGCCCAAGGACACAACGACCGAGACTGTCCAAGCCGGGGCTCGAACCGGCAACCTTCCGATTACAAGGCAAACTCCCAACTCTTGAGCCACGATCGCCCATGTACACACGGGTGCTCACACACACAAACTACACCCTTTTTGGCTCCTACCTTAAAGCACACTGTGCGCTGTCGATCTTACGTGCTGCACAATAATGTTTAACATTTAGTATTTACTGTTATATTCCCATGATGTTGTTTATTCTATTGCTCTAGTCTTCTTCTGCTTGTTTTCTTTTTTCTCAACAGATGATCCAGGAAAAGAGAGGGGGAAAAAGCAAAAAAAAAAGCAATAAAGCTTTTTTTTTCATTGTCTTTTCTCTCTCTCTTTTCTCCTTTTTCTTTCCCTCTCCTTCTGTTAACTTTCTTCTGAGCTTTTCTTCTTGTTTTTCTTTCCCGTCCCCGACTCCAGTCTGGCCTGATTACAATAACTTAGAATAAAAATAACTAATAAAGATCAAATAAACTATGACAATAAAGTGGACCAGTATAGCAAAAGGCCCACTTGGGAAAGTAAATCTGTTGGGCATTTTTCTTGGCCTTCAGACAATAATTCTGATTGCTACAGTGCCAGACGGGACACAAAAAAACCAAAAAAACCAAAAAACAAAAGGAATTCCAGGTGAAAGACCAACACAAAGTGGTGTACACGTGAGAAGTGGAACGAAAATCAGACATGATTCCAAACATTTTTTACAAGTAAATAACTGCAAAGTGGGGTGTGCGTAATTATTCAGCCCCCTGAGTCAATTCCAGCTGCCAGTCTTTTAGGGTCTGTCTCTACCAGCTTTGCACATCTACAGACTGAAATCTTTGCCCATTCTTCTTTGCAAAACAGCTCCAGCTCAGTCAGATTAGATGGGCAGCGTTTGTGAACAGCAGTTTTCAGATCTTGCCACAGATTCTGGATTGGATTCAGATCTGGACTTTGACTGGGCCGTTCTAACACATGGATATGTTTTGTTTTAAACCTTTCCATTGCTGCCCTGGCTTTGTGTTTAGGGTCGTTGTCCTGCTGGAAGGTGAACCTCCGCCCCAGTCTCTAGTCTTTTGCAGACTCCAAGAGGTTTTCTTCCAAGGTTGCCCTGTATTTGGCTCCATCCATCTTCCCATCAACTCTGACCAGCTTCCCTGTCCCGGCTGAAGAGAAGCCCCCCCAGAGCATGATGCTGCCACCACCATATCTGACAGTGGGGATGGTGTGTTCAGAGTCATGTGCAGTGTTAGTTTCCGCCACACACAGCGTTTTGCATTTTGGTCTCATCTGACCAGAGCAGCTTCTTCCACATGTTTGCTGTGTCCCCCACATGGCTTGTGGCAAACTGCAAACGGGACTTCTTATGGTTTTCTGTT
>NW_005187946.1:8603-14882 GCF_000239375.1 Pundamilia nyererei
CATACACACACACAACTGCACAAAGAGACACATATCCTTCCACTCTCTGGGGCAGCCAGCAGCAACTCAATAACCAGATCATCAGCCAACCCCAGCCCCAGAGAGGGGGCATATTACATCCTATAGATTAAGAATGAGATGTCACTCAAGCTCACATGCATGTGACGGCAGGGATGCAATAACTATCATTTTAATATTGGATCATCTCTGTATGGAAGCAATGACAGTGACAATGATGCTATGACTGTTACTTTTTTGTAATGGAAAACCAGTTGATCCGAGTCAAGTTGTGGCAATCTGTGGTTAGTCGATCTGAGTATCTACTAATGGAAACGGGACTTTAGTACAAGCTCTCTTGGTTGTCTAAACTAAAGCTATAGGAAACGTGAAAAAAATATGTTTCTTAAAAAAACTGATGACTGTGATGATGCCTGTCTGCCTTCACTGATCATGTCTGGCTTTTATCTTGTCATTACAGCTGCCAATATTAAATTCCCAGAGAAAGAAAGACAGCTTCTTCTGGCTTACTTTTTTGTGGAGTTATTTGCATTAAGTTACAAGTTACCAGAAGTTCCAAGGCACTGTTTAAGCAAGTATCTTTTGACTGAACTACTCAACAACCTTAGTTCTCGTGACCTTATATGATCTAATTGTTTCAAAATCAGTACTTCTGTTTCTAAATCTCAAGAACAAAGGTTTTCAATTCTTTTTCTGGCATGGCCACCCTCACCAACTAACGTTCCACATTCAACAGTAAGGTCTAAAAAGGTGGAAGTTAAATTATAGACAACAGCAAACTTATATTTTCCCAAAATCTGTTAATTTACTGACCTGACAGGCATTATAAAGGAGCTGGTGCTCAAACTTCTTGATACCCAGGATCTGCTGGAACATCTCATATAGTTGGTCCTTGCTAAGGATGAGTTCAGAGGCAGCACTGGTTGTTACACGCTGCTGGTGTTTCCTGGGGTCCTCTTCACCTCGGTAGATGGTGTCAAATTTAGCAATCCAGGAGCTCAGCACTGTTTCTTTGCTTAGCCCATCAATTTCAGGTAAGCTGCGCACACGTTTCTCTATGTGCTTCTTAAAAACCTCCCGAGAGTCACTAGCTGAGCAGCCGCCACTCTGCACCATCCGGGACACACGGTCACTTTTCAGGAACACCTGCAATGAATTTGCAAACCATTAGATCAGTTTGTTTTAACGTAGGGTTTACAAGAGCACAACTTTAACATCAACTCTTGATAAACACAGGGACTTCTATGTTAATTAAATAATAATTAACATAATAGAACGGGGGCAATCGTGGCTCAAAGAGTTGGCTTTTTGTCTTGTAATCGGAAGGTTGCCGGTTCGAGCCCCGGCTTGGACAGTCTCGGTCGTTGTGTCCTTGGGCGAGACACTTCACCTACCGCCTACTGGTGTTGGCCAGAGGGGCCGATGGCGCGATATGGCAGCCTCGCCTCTGTCAGTCTGCCCCAGGGCAGCTGTGGCTACAACTGTAGCTGCCTCCACCAGTGTGTGAATGTGAGAGTGAATGAATAGTGAAATTGTACAGCGCTTTGAGGGCCCTGAAAAGTGCTATATAAAAGCAACCCATTATTATTATTATAATTACATGATAGGATTTTTTTCTTTTTTTTTTTTTGCAAAGGATGACATTTTTTGCCTAAACCTAACAAAACAGTGACTTAAGTACAAATCTGCACAACATGTGGACTCTTTAATATGTCATTTTAGAATTAGGTTATTTATCTATAAAGAATTGAGTTTTGACTTAATTCCAGACCTCAATTCCTGACCTTTAAAGGTCTTATAGAGTCAAGAGTTTGCAGGTCTGTATGAAAACAAATATGTTAGAAAAGAGCTTGCAAGAACTTGGTGAGAAAATTTGTAGAATAAAATATGACAATATGTAAGAAAAACGTAAACCAATTAGAACATGAGGCAGACTCTATTAAAACCTGAGTCTTTGATCCCCATAATAGAACAGAGAAAACCTGACTAAGAGTGGTCAAAACATTTTATATTTAATTCTTTATTCTGTCATCTTCCGGAAGAGAGAGCCCTGCACAGCCCAACACCAGTTGCAGGATTTTTAACATTAGAATCATAAAATGTGTCTGTCTCATATAGGTTTTATTTTGGTACTTTACACGACACACATAGTTTCAACAACTCCTTATATATGGTACAATTTCCTCTTTTCTGTCTGGCTTCCCGTATTTATTAATATGCTTGTATAGCTCTACACTAACTTCCTGTTTTTCAGTCTGGCTGAGCAAAAAGTGAGTCAAAAATGTCCTTGCTTTACAAACCTTCATTACTAAAGTACATAAAAATATATAATCAGAAAATAAGCACTAAGAATATATTAATTACATGACAAGAGTCAAGAGTTTGTAGGTCTGCATGAAAACTAATATGTTACAAAAGAGATTGCAAGAACTTGGTGAGAAAATTTGTAGAATAAAATATGACAATATGTAAAAAAAAAAAAAAAAGTAAACCAATTGGAACATGAGGCAGACTCTTTCTCTCTCTCACCACCTTGTACATACACCACAATGTGTTTGTGTCAAAGCTTTATTTTGGTCCATTAGATGAGATTAGCCAACTATACATATGTTCGGCTAACTAGATATCTAGCATTCCACATGCTGCTGTGACCGTAGTTTTGGCTTGGATATTTGACAGACATTCAATCTACATGGAAGCAGCGCTTATTCAGTTTTGCCCAGTGCTGGCAGTAAAGGAGGACACTGAACCATTCCCTACTTACTTAGAGATTGTAATAACCTTTAACTCTGACAAATGTTGTTTACCTGCATGCTGACTTGCCCATTTTTATAACAAAAAAGCACTACGTTGATTATGTGTGCATCTCTGTTTCCCAGGTGCATTTAAAAGGAAGAATTTCCACACCAGATTTCACAGACACACTTTATTTGCACATTTCCAGGACCTGTCTTGGTCTTTTATGTCTTTATTTCAGTAATTTTTGGGGCTTTCAAGAAATTTCATCTTCCACCCTCACTGAACTTGCTACAGCACAAGAAAAACAGGTATTACTTTATATAATCATTTTAGACATTGATTAGCTCACATCTATGTGGTGGCTTTTTGACTACAACCCAGTTGTTGCTTCACAATGACTACAGTTGGTAATTGTGGATGGATTTCAAACTTTAAAACTTTCTAGCCTGATTTGTTCTTCACTATACTTATCAACCAGCTTGCTCATCAGCCATCTATCAACTGTCATTCCCTCACCTACCACTTGCCTACTATCCTTTTAGTCACAGACCGAACAACTTTATTTAATTTTCCTGTACCATGCTATCATGTATTTTACCAAGCAATTCTTCTCACACAGTCAGATATATATTTCTCTCAGTACAAGCTTCACTCATGCACCCAAAACAGGAACTATTTTCTATGTCTCCACTCATTCAACCCTCTCTTGTACTCTGTTCACATGTGAAACCAAATCATCTTTCCCTAATCTAAGAACACTCAACTAATTTGCATATTGACTCATAGCTCTCCCACTTGGCCAAACAACAGAAATGCATATTAAAAATATTACCGCAAAATTAAAATTTCTTTATACAGTAGTCACTGGTGTTGCTCAATCAGTAAAAGACCTCTCACAATTTACTATTTTAAAACTAAATTTATTGTTTGATCACTGGTTGGTCATAACAGTCTGTTTTCCTTTTCACAAAAGTCAACCTGTTGTCGTCCAACTTGCAGAGCTATTTCTCAGCAATGGATAACCTCAGCATCTGATAGCAAGTGTCTGTTAAATCTACACTATTTAGCATTTATGTGATATATTAGCATTCATGAGTGTAAGCTGATCTTCATTGCATGTATGGATTTGTATTCAGATTAATGCATGCATATTGGTGTGGAGCTGTGGATGCAAACTGTCTCTCCCAGCTCCTGATTCTCTTCAAAAATAATTTCATATGTTTCTATTTGTGTATGTATGTTTTCTATTCATTTATGTAATTATTAGTTTATTTCTTTATATCTTTATTTTATTTACCTTTCTGTTACAAGGGTCTGGACACTTTCTCAACCAGTCAGCCTCAATTTTCAACCCAATTTTCATATGCTCTCACTTTAACAGCACAAGCCTTCATCTCTCATCCAAGCCCTCGTCTTCTCTTCTCACAGTTGCTTCCTGCTCCCCGAGATCTGCAGCAATGATACGCCCAATGAGCTGTTTCTTCTTCTCTGTTCGTTCTCTCTTCTTTTTTTCAGTCTCTTATTTTGCCGGTTAACTCCCAGCATGGCAAATGTGAAACTCAGACAGTCCCATCAAGTCCATCCACACAATGATGTCACCTGTAAACTGCCAGCTTGGGATTAAGAACGCATGCCTCCCTTCACCATGGTATTTGTACATGCTTCTGGACCCTTCAGAGTTTTAGGTCATTGTTGCTGTCTGTTCTCTGTTGTTGATGCTTGAAGTCGACTCGGTTGCTCTGGAGCTGCCTTTAGTCTTCAGTGAGAGTTTGACCGTCCTTGAAGCTTCTTCTCAAGATAAGCACAGGATGAAGCTGTGAAATTTTCAGCCCGTTTGTCGTTCCAGTTATGTTAATCTATCATTCTGCCGCTGTACTCATGGAGGAGGTTGAGCCAAGTTCCATTAGTATTAACACACTAAGACATTTGTTTAATATCATTTTCATCACTACTTATTAACACTTTCATTCTCTATCTACATTTTAAAACGTCTCTCTCTCACTCGTTACACACACATCAGGCAATTTCCTTTCAGACTGCATGCAGACATTTTCACTTCCTGTCACAGACACACACACACAGCGTTTTTCATACACACACACTCTTCACATCACTGCATTTCCTGAGTTTCTTCACCCTAATCAAACTCTTGTTACAATGTTCACACACTATATACTGTGCCCTCTGTAATTCTACTCACTTTTAATATAAAACGAATGCACCCTCAGCCACGCACACAAACTGAACAGCTTCACACAAGTATATACTAACCGCTTTAGACTTGCAACCATGCACAATAAACAAACAGCCAATTACACAAACACAATCAACACAATTGCACTCAAGCAGAAGCACCGTGGGGCCCTCGTGGGTTTCTTGGCGTCCTACGCCCGGGTCCAACCTCCTATGCCCACGTCATTAATTTAAGAGGGATTCACAACTTTTAACCACAGATAAATTTAAAAGCATCACTGGGGACTGAAACAACCAGCTCTAATCAATGCCCAGGTCCAACCCTGTCGTCCAAACTCTCCCCCTGAAGTCCAACTTCTGCTTTCCAATCAGCGCGAAACTAATCCCGAGGAATTACCGACCTGGCACCCAGTTCCATCGGATCCACTCTTGCGTCCAAGAGAGGTGGTTTGCCAAAGCTGCAATTCGCGCTCTTAAGAGTCCAACTCTCGTACTAGAATCAAATTGGTAACTTTAACACCGTACCTGCGGCCGACGTCCAACGCCTGCTGGCCTATTGTAAAATTTATTATACTTCCACGGCAACACGTGAAGACAACTTTGCAGCAGACTTAAACATCAACCTGCAGTTCTTAGCAAAAATCTCTTGTTCTAATGTTTCAACACTACTGAGCCAATTTAACAGTGAAGATCGTTAACTCAGCGAACAGATAATTTAGAATTCATCCAAAATGCACACTTTGATTTAACAGGTGGTGCTTACCTTTAAATTCTATTGAACCGGTCCTCTGTTGGCCTCATTTCACGATCCCACCTTGGGCCAAATTTGTCCTCTCAGCTGTAAAAGAATGCCGGGTTTTCGGCACCAAGTATTGAATCCTGTTCTTTTTATTCTTTTACTGGACAGAGAAAACACGGCTCAGTGTGGTCAAAACTTTTCAATCATTTTATTTATTCATTTCCGGAAAAGGAGATACGCACAGTGCTAAGGCCCCTGCAGATCTAAAGCATTACAAGCATATCACCTATGTTATAATCCGCTTGCTCCTCCCCTACTAAACCGTCCCTTGATCTATTTCAATACTACATGTCTGCCCTATAACTGCAAAACCGTCTGCACCCTAGCTCCTCATGTTATTTTAGTACGTCCGCGTCACACAGTTTCAATCAAAACAACTTCTTTACTTCTGTCTAGGGATGGGTATCGAAAACCGGTTCTTGTTGAGAACCGGTCCCACTGTTTCAATTCCTTGGAATTGTTTGCCATTTTTGCAAACGATTCCCTTATCGATTCCAGTCTCCCCGAATGACGTCACCACGTTGCGGAGC
>NW_005187946.1:39602-43043 GCF_000239375.1 Pundamilia nyererei
ATGGGGTTAGTATCTTGCCCAAGGATATTTGGCATGCAGCCAGGAGGCAGCCTGGGATCGAACCACCGACCTTCTGATTAGCGGCTGACCTGCTCTGCCACCTGAGCTACAGCCACCCCACTGTAGCTCAGGTGTCACTGAAGCCGCAGTGGCAATCCATCTGTCGATCTCTCGTTCCCTTCTCCCGTCACTCGTGAACAAGACCCCATGACACTTAAACTCCTCCACTTAGGGCAGGAACTCATCCCTGACCGAGAGTGAGCACCCTACTCTTTTGGCTCAAGACCGTGGCCTCAGATTTGGAGGTGCTGATTCTCATTCCCACCGCTTCACACTTGGCCACAAACCATTTCAGTGCGAGCTAGAGGCCTTCACTCGAAGAAGCCAACAGAATCACATCATCTACGAAAAGCAGAGATGAGATTCTGACACCACCCAAGCAAAAGCCTTCTGCCACTTGGCTATGCCTAGACATTCTGTCCATAAAAATTACAAGCAGAATTGGTGACAAAGGGGCAGCCCCGGCGAAGTCCATCACCAACCATCAACAAGTCTGACTTCTTGCCAGCTATACAGACCAGGCTCTTGCAATGGTTGTATAGGGATCAAATGGCCTGTAACAATGGGCCAGATACCCTATGCTCCCAAAGAACCTCTCACTGGACACTCCGAGGGACACGGTTGAATGCCTTCCCCAGCTCCACAAAACAAAGGTAGACTGGTTGGGCAAACTCCCATGCACCCTCAAGTATACTTGAGCTGGTAAAGAGCTGATCCAGTGGTCCACGACCAGGGCAGAAACCGCATTGTTCCTCCTGTATCTGAGGTTCAACTAATGGACGGACTCTCCTTTCCAGCACCTAGCATAGACTGTCCCAGGGAGGCTGAGGTGTGTGATCCCCCTACAGTTGGAACACATCCTCATCCCCCTTCTTAACGATGGGAACCAACACTCTGATGTACTAATCCAGAGATACCGCCCCTGATTTCCACGCAACATTGTAGAGGGGTGTTTAACCAAGACAGCCCTACAACATCCAGAGCCTTCAGGAACTCAAGGTGAACCTCAACCACCCAAGGGGTCCTGCCACCAAGGAGTTGTTTAAATGCCTCAGTGACATTACCCCTGGAGATAGAGAAGTCGTCCCCCTCATTCCCTGACTCTGCTTAATCCACGGAAGACGTGCTAATGGTCTTAAGCATGTTCTTGAAGTATTCCTTCCACTGCTCAACAATGTTCTCATTACCCACAGTGCAGGTAGAACACTGCTTTCCCCTCATCAGTTGCCTGACGGTTTGCCAAAATCTCTTCAAGGCAGTCCAAAAGTCTTTTTCTATAGCCTCTCCGAACTCCTCCCACACCTGAGTTTTTACTTCAGCCACTGCTAACCAAGCCTGACAATACTCCTTCTTCAGCCGGGTAGCTCCCCTCACTTCTGGTGTTCACCACTTGGTTCGGGGAATACCACCACGGCAAGCGTCAACCACCTTGTGGCTACAGCTCAGTACAGTGGCTTCGGCAATAGGGGTGCTGAACATGGTCCGTTCTGACTGGCTATCACCAGTCTTCCTCAGAATGCTGTCCAAGCTCTGTCGGAGGTGTGCTTTGAAGATCTCTGGGACCAGGGCCTCTGCTAGGCATTCCAAGCTCACCCTCACTATACGTTTAGGTTTACGTTTGCTCAGCATTCTCCCCTGCCACCTGATACCACTCACCACCAGGTGGTGATCAGTCTACAGTTCAGGCCCTCTCTTTAACCGAGTGTCCAGAACATATGGCCGCAGGTCTAGTGATATGAATCGATCATCGACCTATGATGTAGGGCGTCTTATTCCCACATGCATTTATGGACACTCTTATGTTTGAACATAGTGTTTGTTATGGACAAACTGTGATTTGCACTGAAGTCCAATAACAAAACACCACTCAGGTTCAGATCTGGGACGCTGTTCCTCCCAATCAAACCCCTCCAGGTCTCACTGTTGTTACCCACATGATTGTTGAAGTCTCCAAGCAGGACAACAGAGTCCCCAGGTGGAGCACATGTAAGTACCCTGCCAAGGGTATTCAAGGAAAGCTGGGTACTCTGAACCACTGTTCGGCGCACAAGCATAGACGCCAGTCAATACCCATTAAACAACCTGAAAGCGCATGGAACAAACCCTCTCATCTACTGGGAGAAATCTCAACGCATAGGGATCAAGCAGAGGGGATACTAGGATACTCACCCCACCCTGGTTCCAGATGTCAGTTGATGCATAATTACATTAAATATTTTTTTCAAGCCAACTAATCTAAATCAAACAGGGCAACTTACCTCATAGTAGCTCTGTACAGCATTGATGAAGGCCTCATCAGCTACAATCTGAGTTTCTCCATTAAGAAATGCCTGGAAACGCTCCTTTACTGTCTGTAGCTGCTGCTTACTGATCTGTGGAAGACATTAATAGACAAAAGAAATAATAGGATGTTGTTGTTAGTGAAAAAGCACACAATTTTACAACGTATCAATTGCAGATAAACTAAACCTTATGATTAAACTTGAATTGGTTGCTACAGTCAACAGCATACTGAAAAAAACTCCAGCTTCTATGACACTAAACATGCTACCAAAATACTGTCAAAATAGAGTAAAATGGAAGACTTTTTCCAAATCAAGAAACAATGTCTGCTAGAAATTAATTTTCTATACAACTAAAAATAGTTTTTCCAGTTCCAAGGAAGATATGATATAATTTCATTTTTGGATTATCAGTAAGAACAAGGGCAACAACCTTGTCATCCTTCTGGTACACAAAGGTAGGCGCACGCTTTACACTAAACCAGACAAACTATCATCAAAAAAGTTTGTCACTGCTTAGATACAAAAATACATAAGAGTCCCTGAAACAAGATCCAGGTCGTGGTTTGTCAGGTGATGTGAGGTTTAGAGAAACTAAAGTTCCCCACTGTCTTTGTCCTCACAGCTGAGAGGAGGTAAAAGATCTCAACATCCAGCCTTATGTGATTGAAAATAATTACAGTGCTGAAACAGAGCTTTCCCCTATTTGCTAATAATGAAGCATTTAATAATGCTGTTGCCAATCCAAGCAAACATGATTTTAAATGAAGGAAGGAGTATTAATGGTTGAAGACAGAACCATAATTCATATGTGATTTTGCTGATAGTTAATTATCCTTCATTCTAATCAGAATATAATCATGTATACTAAAAATTAATAGGTGTAAGTTTAACACGTATAATACATAAGAAAATATTATCTATGTCACGGGGTGCCGAGGCAGGCCATGTGTGAATATAAATGGACCCAAGATGCAGACTGCGTAGTAGTGAGAGAGCTACAGTGGGGCAAAAAAGTATTTAGTCAGCCACCGATTGTGCAAGTTCCCCCACTTAAAATGATGACAGAGGTCAGTAATTTGCACCAGAGGTACACTTC
>NW_005187946.1:44176-53118 GCF_000239375.1 Pundamilia nyererei
TTGTTATCAGCCTTTCTGAAACCGAATATTCCGAGTTGGACAGTTCGGGGTTACTCAACCCTGAGTATCGTTTTCCACTCTGAGTTTTCTAAACCGGCTTCCTGAAATAGGGCCCAGAACACAAATGAGAGTACTTTGCGGGGAGAACTCACAGGAAGACGGCAGGAGATTCACAGACACGAAAACACCAAATAACACAGACGAACCAGCAACGAGGCCGAGGTAACACACACTATAAATACACACGCCAGGAATCAGGGGATGGGAAACAGGAGGGGAACACACCTGGAAGACATCACAGCTGACGAGGCAGGGGAAACATAAACAGAACACACTGACATAAGACAGAGACCTTCACAATAAAACAGGAACTTACACATGCAAGGACACGGACTAAGAAACACGGACTTAACACAGGAATACATGGGCAGAACCGAATAAACACTAAACAGAGGAAGAACAGAATCAAAATCACAATAACAGAAAACACAAAACGCTGGGTCAAAAGGACCCAGGATCATGACAATCTATGCAATATGAGAGCCTGTGCAGAGTCTGACCTTGGTGTGTAGGTGTGTGTGGTGCAGAGTGGGGGTGAAAGCGACACACAGGAGCCACTGAATGTCTGACTATTTAAATATAATGATTAATAAAAGGAAATTGCATTGAATAAATGGTGACTGACAAACACAGTTTTAAAAAGTAAAAAAAAATATTCCTCTGTATTTGAATTAGAAAGTAATTATGTTAGAATGAATGTTCATGTGAGAATGTGCTAAAGACAAATGTAATTGAGGTAGAATTACATAAACTGAATGGAACATGAAACGAATTATATCCATATGTGATAGAATTTTTCTTAAGTGATTATAGAGTTTTAACTTTGTGGTAAATCATGTAAGTCAGATAGATAGCGAAACGATGATAAAGTGGTCAGGTGATTAGATGTTAATAATGTGATTGGATGTTTAGATGTCATCTCAGAAGATGTGACATCCAGTAGCAGAAGGTGGAGAATCAGTGAAGAAGAGATACAGGGTTCTTCCCTTTTGTCTTCTGTGAGATGAGCAGTTTGGCAGATTGGATCTAAGAAACCTGCAAAAATGGGTAAATCAGCACTGATGTCATTAAGAAGAATTGATTGGACACCGTCCCAGGCTGTACTTTGTATGTACTGTTGTTTGAATAAGTCTAAGTTTAAATCTCCACAAACACAGACATGATGAGAACAATAAAAGAAAGGCAGCATTGTTGACATTAAATATTAATAATACTTCTACAAATCTTCTAGAATCTTCTATAAATGCCCAGTGGTACCTAAAATTTCCCATAGCTCTCAGTAGCCTTGTTTAAAGTGTTTATTTAAACTTGAATTGCTTGACATTGTATGCCTACAAGCCAGCAAATTTGAAATTTCTATTAATATTTCTCAAAAACTCATTCTACTGTATCTTGTGAAGAGTTAGATGACAATTAAAGATCAGTAATGGCAATTCATTATATGGCCAGATTTGAAATATGGTCATAATTTCTCCTGTTTCTGCCTGAGATATGACCACTCCAATGAAAAGACCAATAAGAGGCTCTGTCTGTGCTGGAAAATTCCATAGTCTATTCCCTTGGTAACGGTTACCATGGTCACTGCGGCAGAGGAAGCAGTATGCGATTACAGCTTCCTTATTAGGGGTCAAAGTTCATACGAATTACAGTAAAACCAGCTGTGTCTTATCCTTAAGACAGTAGTGCATGATAAGATACTGTTAAATAAGAGGTCAGATAGTTGTAAGCAGCCAGTGCACAGACTATAGTTTAGTCTTTCATAGTTCCAGCAGCTTTACACTGATACACAGATATTTTGAGATATGACATCAGGCAGACATGTCAACGCATACTGTGCAGAATTGTACAGAATTGCCTTTCTGCATAGAGAGCGACTAATTTAGTGTTACATCAATGATGCAACTATTTTTCCTTCCAAACCTACTGACGAAATTACTGGGGAAAGGAAAGGAAGACATCAAATCAGCAAGCTTGTACAGTCTCCATGTGGGAAGTAATACTGAATTCTGAAACTCCCCTATATATGTGCTAGAAATATCCAGCATGAAAATGAATAGAGTAGATAGCTGAATCATTGACACTCACACCAAAGACAAGCATTCACATCTTACTCCAGTCTTTGGTTTAGCCAACAAATCTTAAAAATAATAAGCACTAATTATCTTACTTCCCTTTTGATGTATGAGAAAATCATGTATGCCAAGTACCAACCCCAATTTGTTCTTCACCAGAGTGTGAATGTTAGACAGAAAGCACTTAAGCATAAAAAAAGGTGACAGTGTGAATGGATGAAGGGCTTTGATAGACTGCTCAGGTAGAGCAGAAGAAGTGCTATATAACAGCCAGTTCATTTAGCATTTATTAAACCCACGCCTTAAATATATGCCACTTATGATACAGAGAAAGTTCAAATGTTTTTTCTGCTTCTTGATTCCAAAGTCTTCCTAATACTTGTTCCATGGCACATGTTTGTATTATTACACCTGGCACAAACAGAAAAACATCCTGATCATATCACATTGTACATATGTTTGACTTCTGAGAGCCTGTGAAGGTATATTTAATGCAGGGAACTCAACTTGCCAACAATACACAGATAGTTTTCTGATCACATTCACCCAATTTGAGGCAATGAGGTATACAAAACTGTGGCATAACATGACCTTATTCGCTTCTTTTTTTGTGTCTTTTTAAATGGTAAATGGTAAATGGATTTGTATAGCGCTTTACTCTACATTCAGTCATTCGCCCATTCACACACACATTCACACACTGGTGATGGCAAGCTACATTGTAGCCACAGCTGCCCTGGGGCGCACTGACAGAGGCGAGGCTGCCGGACACTGGCGCCACCGGGCCCTCTGTGTGAGTACAAGAAAACAATTATTAGAATATAATGTGCTTAAATTTGCTTAGATGAGGGGGTCCAGCTGTATATCAGAGGAATAGGAAAGGATTTGTGAATGTCTGTGTTTTAGTTTGGTTTAGCTGTAGCCCTGAGAGTGTGTGTAATTGTGTAGAGGGAGAGGAATTTATTGACAATGGAGGTCTGCCTGTCATAAAAGGAGACAGGAAGCTACAGTTGGAGGATGCTAGGACTGTATGGAACAGATAGGAAAGAGAGGGGAAGTCTGTTACCTTTGTCCCTGAATGTAATAAAGGCTCATAACTGTCACAACTGTCACAAGTTTGCAGGAGACCTTCCACATGCTTAGCTGTAAAAGTAAGACAACAAGAGGCCAATGGCCCAGTGGAAACTGCCAAATGGAAGTAGAGTGGGGGTCTCAGTGCTTGTGACCTGGTAACCATGTTTTGTAGAGGAGTTTGGTGTAGCTTGGGTGAGGGGAGATTAACTTTTATGACCAGCAGGAAGTCACATATACAGAAACACACACACAGTGCTTTAACTGTTACGACACACACACTCACGCGCACACATACGCACACACAGGTACGCGCATAGGCAGGCACTCACGTGCTCACACATACATACACAAACACAGTGTTTTGGGTTTACAACACACCATGTGGGTTTTATGATGCAGGGTTTGCTTCTATAAAACTGGTTGTAACAGACAAAGAAGTTGAGATCTGCAGAGAGCCCTGTACATCTCCCCTTCTAGAAGGTGCATGCGTAACTGAAGATGAATAAAGGTTTTGTGAAATAACTACTGAGTTCCGGTGTCGCCTCTGGAGGCCTGAGGAATAAAAATATCTGGGGTGAAACTGAAAATGCAACACCTGACGGGGTTTTCCTGGAAATTTGGCAAAATCTTCTGCTTATAGTACTAATTACAGTACTTTGTTTGTTTTTTGCCATGTGCACCGTGTGAGTGGTAAAAGTATATCAGCTACATTATAGCAGCTCCACTGTGCTTTTTAATGTTTTTAAGTGTTTCTATTGGTAGTTCCTTGGTACATTGTTAAGTATCAACTTTTTGACTATGGTTGCCCAATTGTATTTAATTTTTTGCTCTTTGGGCATTTTAAAACTTTAAAATAACTCAGTTGTTGTTCTCTGCACCACTTGGGACTGCAAAACTGGAGTAAAGTGTTGGGAGCGTTAAAAAAATGGTACAAACCATCTGTTACTATGGGAAATGTCAGATGGAAAAGCAAACGGTCCTGACTAAACTATAGTGGGAGTACTGGCAGTGTAGCTACAGAGCTTACAGAGACATGGCTGAATAAATGTTCCAAACACTCGCTTGTCACTCTGGATGTCTTTCAGCTCAGATGGGCCGATAGCGTGCATTGGAGCACAGTTAGAGGAAGGGATGGCGCAAAGATGCACAAAGAACAAAGATGGCGCGGCCACGTCCAGACGCCTTCCTGACCGCTCCACTCCGACTATCCACTTTTCGTGTTTTTTACTTATTTTTTGCTCTGGTTTACATTCCAAAATCCTTTTAGTTTTATTGTATATGACAGCAGATCACTTGTAAACATCGGTGACACGGTTGCACATCTAGTCTTGGACACTTTTAAACCCGACCCTTCCTGGCCGCCAGAGATTCTATGTGGCGGAGAACAACAAAGGACGGGTCGCTCATCCGAGGCGTAGAACAAAGAAGCGCCGGGGGAAACGCGCTGGCATTAGGAACAGACTGAGACAGCAGGCGCATCCCGCACCACTGCCCAGTATCCTACTGGCCAACGTACGATCCATGGAGAACAAACTAGATGACCTAAGAGCAAGGGTCACCTTCCAACGTGACATGAGGGACTGCAACATTCTGTGCTTCACGGAGACATGGCTGACCACCACCGTGCCGGACCAGGCCGTAACTCCGTCGGATTCATTCTTTGTGCTCCGCGTGGACAGAACGGCAGAGTCGAACAAAACCAAAGGTGGAGGAGTGTGTTTCATGGTAAACAGAAAGTGGTGTGATGCCAGGAGCATTTCTACTCTCTCCAGCGGCTGCTCGCCACATCTGGAGTTCCTGAGCATTAAGTGCCGCCCTTTCTATCTGCCCCGTGAGTTCACCTCGGTCATCGCCACGGCGGTCTACATCCCACCCCAAGCGGACACAGGTATGGCTTTGTCCGAATTACATGATGTGCTGAGCTCGCTTCAAAACAAGGACCCGGGCGCAGCCCTCATTGTAGCAGGAGACTTTAACAAAGCGAACCTCAGACAAGTCATGCCAAACTTTTACCAGCATGTCTCGTGTCCAACGAGAGGGGATCGAATTTTGGATCACTGCTACACGCCATACAAGCAGGGCTACAAAGTTGTCTCACACCTGGCTTTTGGGAAGTCTGACCACAACGCCATCTTCCTCATTCCCCAGTATAAACAAAGCATACGGAGGGAGGACGTGACCACGAGGGAGGTGAAACGGTGATCTGCCCAATCAAAAGCTACGCTACAGGACGCACTCAACCACGTCGACTGGGACATGTTCAGAGCATGCGCAGTCGACATCAACGAGTTTGCGGAAGTAGCAGTATGCTTCGTCAAAATGCTAGCGGAGGAGATTATCCCCACTGCGAGAGTCACCACATTCCCAAACCAGAAACCGTGGATGGACAGATCGATCCGCACTGCAGTGAACGCCAGGACCGCCACCCACAACCCGGGTCTCGCCACTGGCGATATGAGCGCCTACAAAGAGGCCTCATACGGCGTGAGGCGTGCAGTGAGAGATGCCAAACGCCGGTACTGGGAGCGTGTGGAGTCCCGCTTCCACCAGGGTGACACACGGAGTATGTGGCACGGACTACGCACCATTACGGACTACAAAGCCAGGGACACTGCGCCGATCAACGCCGACTCTGCATTCACCAACGAGCTGAATCAGCTCTACGCCCGTTTCGAGGTTAGCCAGGCAGCTAATGCTATCTACCGCCTGACTACCAAGGACAGTGACGCCATCAGCGAGAAACCGGTGACCAGCATCATGGAGCATGACGTCCGAGCAGCATTGAGGAGAGTGAACACAAGGAAAGCGGCGGGGCCAGACGGCATCACCGGCCGTCTGCTGCGCTGCTGTGCTGACCAGCTAGCAGGTGTGTTAACTTACATCTTCAACGAGTCCCTGGCGAAGTCTGTGGTCCCCACATGCTTCAAAAGATCCACCATCATCCCTGTGCCCAAGAACAGCAAACCCTCATCCCTGAACGATTACCGGCCAGTTGCACTGACCTCGGTAGTAATGAAGGTGTTTGAGAGGCTGCTGAAGAACATCATCTCCTCCTCCATCCCAGACACCACAGATCCTCTGCAGTTCGCCTACCGACCCAACAGATCCACTGAGGATGCCATCCCCCACGTCCTGCACACCACTCTCAGCCACGTGGACAAGAAACAGGGTAACTATGTGCGAATGCTGTTTGTTGATTACAGTTCAGCGTTTAACACAATAGTGCCCTGCAGACTGTTCACAAAGCTCAGGGATCTGGGACTTAACAGCCGTCTGTGTGCATGGGTGTTGGACTTCCTCACTGGCAGAACTCAGGTGGTGAGGGTGGGTAGATGCGTCTCTAACAGTATCACCATCAACACAGGAGCACCTCAGGGATGTGTCCTCTCACCACTGCTCTACTCCCTCTACACTTCAGACTGTGTGGCCACCCATGGCTCCAACACCATCCAACACTTAGGAAAGATTTCCAGATCTGGGATCAGATAGAGAAGGATGGGCAGAAATTCTTTCCTAGCTGACCAGTTACAATGACCCTTCATTTGACACTCATGTACACCATATCTGAGGATAGGTAGGCTCCTTCACCTGCTGTTTTGAATTTTGTTTAAAAACACTCTTTTACTACCTGGCCTTTGACCAGGAGATGACTGTGATCTTACTTTTAATGTACTCTTTTATTGTTTCATTTCTACAGCTCTTTTATGTTCTGTACCCTCTGGCCTGTGTTTCTTTTTATGTTTGGTGTTATTGTACAGCCCTTTCATCAGTCCTGTGACTGTTTTTAAAAGTGCTTTAAAAAGTGCTTTCCTTACAGGAAAGTCAGTGGCAGAGATTAGCTCCTCTTCATCTCAACTTCAAAGTTTTGTGGAACTTTGAACTTTGTAATTCATGCCTGAAGAGAAAACCACCAGAGGCTCATGACCATCATCACAACTACCTGTCTTTTTAACCTTAGACTTCGTGTATCTTGAGACTTGAACCCATGACTATTTACATCCTATTGGTAATGGACAAATTTACATGTTTGGCACACGCTTATGCAACAAAAAACAATTCTGCAAAAACAGCAGTGGAGAAACTCTTCAATCACTTTGACCCACTGCCCTCCCGTTGGCGCCTCAGGGCAATCAGGTCCCATGCCTCCAGACTCACAAATGGCTTCTTCCCCTGGATCATTTGGACAAACACTCTCACCACACCCCACAAAACAATCTGAGCCATGGTCTGAGTAACCCCATCAGTCAGGCCACTCACACATGGACTTTGCAACCTATCCTTAAATGTGTGCCTTTTCTATTGTGTGCCTTTGTCTTGTTTTGTATATTTCCCTCTTGTTTGTATACATTGTTTGGTATTTATATTTTATTTCTGCACAGTTGGTGTGGAGCACCCACAAATTTGGTTATTCTAATCTCTGAACTTCAGATTCCCATCAAGAATCTGTACACCAATAGAGACTTTGGGAAAAATGGCAGAAAAATCTATTTTTAAAAAGATAGCCAGTTGAAGCAACAAATTGATTATCCAAGCTCAACGGCTGCGCTTGTAATTGCTAAAGGTTGTTATGGTCCTGGGACCCTGATCTTAACCTAATCAAGTTGTATTTGAAAAAAAAGTGTGAAAGACCCACAAACAAACACAAAAAGGAAAGAGAGCAAAGGTAGGCAAAGCATCACAAAGGAGAATACCACACCTTTGGTGGGGATTATTAGTGAAGGTAAATTCGATTCTTTTTACTGAATTGAGTTTGAATGAGTCACTCACCAAAATGAATAAGGTTTTTTGAGTTATTTGAGTCACTGAGTCAGTTACCCAGAGAGTGCAAAAAATGTACCTTTTCACTCAAACTTAATTTGTTTCCCTTTTCATATGAATCCTAATGCTAAGATAAGTGATTAAAAAAGAAAAACAACTATTTTTATAGAGCAAAAAAGAGCCAAAAAATTAAGATTTCTTAAGGGAACATTTATTTATTTTTTATTTTATTTTATTAGTAAATGCTCCTTAACACTGGTTGCCAAACAAGAAGAAGAAGAAGAAGAAGCAGTGAGCCAGTAGGGAGGGGGTGAGTGAGTGCGTGAGTGATTCGTTCATGCTACGAGGGTTAACGTGGAGTAACCCCAATGTGCTGTTAGCATGTTAGCAGAGCGATGCTACTGTGAACCGAGGAGCTGTTGTCTTGATGTGAGCTTCTACTCAGGGTTTTTTTCTTCCAGTTCAGAGCAGAAATGTTTTTGTTAAGAAACTGGCTGTTGTTTTTTTCCACACAATTTTAATTATAAGCTAGATACATTTCTACTAACGAAATGAGTTTTCTAACAGCAACAGGGTTGAGTCAGTGAATGAGTCAGTAGGGCTTGTGAATCATGATTCACGAGTCAGTAAAGTGATTTTCAAATATTGAACGATTCGTTCATGATTCGCACATCACTAGGGATTATAGTTAAAGACTTCAGGAATCCAAAATCGGTAAGGAATATTACATAAGTGTTAAAATATTTCTATTTATAATTGTTAATTTATCCAATTGCAGTCGTTTCTATGAAATCTGGAGACTTTGTTAGCAAATGCATGACATTCTTTAAAGGTCCATCCATCCATCCATCCATCTTCATCCACTTTGTCCGGGGCCGGGTCGCGGGGGCAGCAGCCTAAGCAAAGAGGCCCAGACCTCCCTCTCCCCAGCCACCTCCTCCAGCTTGTCCGGGGGAATACCAAGGCGTTCCCAGGCCA
>NW_005187946.1:77047-86766 GCF_000239375.1 Pundamilia nyererei
AATGCTTGTGTATAAATACACAAACAATACACATATGCTTTCATATGCTTTCAATTGTTTAATTTAAGTGATCTAGGTAGCTCTGTTTTGGAAGTTCAGTTCATGCTAGGAATGTGTTTTGGAGTTTGTACGTGCTTTGTCTCTAGGGGCCACCGAATATATTTATATATAAACATATACAAATCAAACACTTTTTTTTACATTACTAATTCCTTTTGTGCATAATTTTATATTACTGTTAATAATAAATTAATTAAAGCAACAAAACAACCTGAAGAGCCAGTTCGGAGCCGAAAGAGCCGGCTCTTTTTAGTGAGCCGAGCAGAAAGAGCCGGTTCTCTAAAAAGAGCCGGAAATCCCATCACTACTTGACTTCTCTCTAATGTAAATGAGTCCAACCCCATTTTAATCACTCTCTGGATCTTGTTCAGACATGTGATATAGAAACAAATTTTTAATGGTACTCTTTGAAACCCCTGTTTTGTCTGATCATTCCTTAACAACATTTAAATGTAAGGCAATGGATTAGACAACAGTGGGGAATAAATTTCATGACAGTAGATCTGGCGCAGGAGGCAGGTCATCTAATGATCAGAAAGTTCAATCACTGGCTGCTTCTGTTAATGCTATTATGAATGGGTGGATGAGACTTGCTGTATAAAGGACTGAGTGCTCGTATTTCAGAACTCGTAGTAGAAAAAGTGCTAAGTCTCAAACCAGAAATGCTTGACTACCTGATATAACTCACAAATGTGCATCTTAAAACAGAAAATAATGGGAGAACATGGTGTCTCACAAATTTAGAGGATCTTCATCTGAGGAACAAAGTAAAAACAACAACAACAAAGAGCTTCAGGTTTCTTTTCAGCACAGTAGCCAGTTTAAGAAAGAGTCAGAGATAAACAACTCCTATAACCATAACTAGTAATGACTTAATGAATTTCTATATAAATACAATTTTATCCATTAGAGAAAAAAATCATAACCATCCCACAGACATATCATTATGTACAGTAACCTCTTAAACTCTGGCTCTCTTCCACAGTGTATCTTTTGTCATGGCTCCCTCCCCTCACCTCCAATTTTTCTGTCTAGTATTATAGGATCTTTACATTACAATATAAAGTGCAGCGACTGTTGTGATTTGGTACTAAATAAATAAAACCAAATTGAATTGTTCTTCTATAAATTTGAAATTTGAAATAAAGAAAAACTGAAAAAACCTTATTGAGTGAAGAGGAAGTAAATGGCAACCCTAATCCAAGAGCTCTTCTGACATCACTGACATTGGAATTGATGGTAGTGTATCGATCCTGTATTCAAACAGCTTCAGAACATACCACCCACTCACTGCTGGCACCCGTTCAGCAGCTGGCAAGGCATTTAGTCAAAAGTTAAACTGCGCTCATCTTCTTTCTTGTTGCCAACAGACATCTAAGGCCAAACGTTACTGTGTTCTCCCATTCGGTGCCAATAAACTCACTCTTTATGATGTCAGGGAGTCTGGAGTTAAAATTATTGTTACTAATCTGTTAAAGTTTTGCTTTCTAGAGTCATGATCAGCCTGGTTTGTAGTTTAAGTTTCAACAAGTTTCAACTTGAATCCAAGATTCACACATGTATTTTTGAACATGTATTCCTTTTTAAACTACATTTTGTTCAGACACTTATAGCACTTGACTAATACTACTGATAAATGTTGGTCTACTTTAAGAATAATATAATAATTTTCACTGACTTGAGACACAAACATAATTAAAAACAACTATCTTTAACATCTCTTTGGTGACCGTCTGACCAGTCCGTATTGGTTTCATCAGTGTCCTGTTAGTTTCTAGTGAATTTATTGCCCTGTGTTCCCCTTGTTATTTGTCACCCTGTTTTCTATCTTATTCACCTCCCCGTGGTTCCCTGTGTGGTTGCCTCCAATGTACGGGTGGGCGATATGAACGATATACGATAGAAACGATATAAATTTGGCCAACGATAGAGATTTTGATTATACTGCTCTTTTGCGATAGCGCACGTTGATGATGTCATCAAGCTGCGCCTGGTTTGGTCGAAAGCCTCGCAGCGGCTACAACCATTAATCATCTGCAAATTATGCCGGGCGACAGTCATAGCAAAGAGATGAAGCACTTTTGAAATATGGGGAAAGCCAAAAACTGCACTTCCTCCACCTCTGTAACATTGATTCATTAATGTTGAATTCGCTCGCTATTAATAATAGTTAATAATAACTAACCTCGTATTGTGGATGAATAATCTCAGTTGTTCTCCTGACTGAAGTTTGGCCCATGTATAGCATCCTGCTATGCGATTGCATTTGTCCTTGCCCACCAGAATCCCTCATGTTAACTTTTATCAAGTGTAAAAAAAGTTGGCGTTCATCCTCCAGCTTCACTGTGCTAATGTTATGCTAACATAGCTGTGTCGCTAGCAATCACAAAGCACAACATTATATACCAGGTAGTCCAACTTCAGTAACCCTGCAAACGTCACTGCTGTTTAGTTTTCTGTCTTCATTTATGTTGGAAGTGGTCGCAGAGCTGTACGTTTTACTTAGTTTCAAAAATCTCTTTTGCAGTTTTTCACTTTTTCCTTTTGTTTCCTGTGTTTGTTCCTGCTGCTTTTATTGGAAGCAAGCTCCTCTGCAGAAAGAAACGCAATGTAGGACACATGTAGCTTTGGAAGATGGGTGCAACACTGACTGTCCAGCTCAGCTCAAAATTCAGTGTTTAGGCATTTTCCTAGCTCTTCCATCTTCTTCTTCTTCATCCTCCTCCTCCCTTGGTCTCCTCCTCGAACCGCCTGGTACTGGGTTGGGGGGCAATAGCACAGGAGCATCCTGGCCATTGTCTCCATTGTCATCACTGTCATCTGTGTCACTATCAGGAACACTTTCAGCGTCGCTCTCAGATCCCTCATCTTCCCACCACCTCATTTCGTCAATAATTGGATCTTCTTCTGCTCCATTGTTGACCAAGGGTCGTTCTATTTGTTGGGGTAGATTTCTTTCAATGCGATCGCCTACTCCCATCTCTGCTCTATAATTTTCCCAGGGTCCTGCTATTTCCTAGGGAGGATTTATTTCGATGCCTCCTACCGGAACATCAACTGCCTCCTCTTGTTGTGGCAGTTGATTATCAACTAAACCACGGAACTGATTGATTTCAATCCAGGGGAACATCCTGTGAACTGCTCTAAGATTTCCCTGTTGCAGCAGTGCCAAAACCAGCTCATTGACTGCTAGTCCTACACCAACATGGTTTTGTTCACCATCGTCATGGTTTTGTGAGCCGTTTCCTCTATCCATTTTTTGAAAACAGTCTGCTTTAATAGACTGGAGGAAACTGGTCGGTACAGCTGTCAAACTTTAGCTGATTGGTATAAAACTTTTAAAATGTCCTTGAAAAAGAGTTTAAATCTCTTTAGCAAATTGTTTAAAAACACGGAGCAAATGTGAACTAATCGCAACTGATTGCTGTGAGGAACACTGTGAACTTACGGCTATTTGAGGATTTTCAGAGATCAAAGTCAAAATTTTGATTGGTTGAGCTTTGATCTGACTTTTGTGACGTCATCGAATTTGGTTCATTCTGATGACGTCAACGTTCTACTGATGAAAAAATGTCGCCGGTGACTGAAACTTTTACAGGTGAAGCATTTCCCACAAAGCCTTGAATGAATTATAGTGACAGAAAGGGGACACAAGATGGCGCCATTTTTCACGTAGTAATTTGCGCCTCGGAGACGTTGTTATTTTTCAAAAAAAGAAAGAAAGAAACAGCAACAACTACTAAACAGAATTTTTACACGTTCATTGCACATTTGTGGGAATGTTTAAATATTTACTTTTTATTAATTACTTTTCATTTTATCTTTATTTTTAAATTCACCATGGCAATGCGCATGCGCATATTTTCCTGCACGCAACGGGCTTTGGAGTTGACGTAACGCCGCAATGCATTGTGGGAGCACCATATTGACAAGCCACGAATCAAAACAAACACACTGTAGCTCAAAATGAAAAGGACGGTGTAAACGGTGTAGGTTGTGTCCAGATGCAAAGAGACGGTACTTGCAAAAAATAGCGTGCATCAGAAATGTGGACCCGTATGAAAGTGGAGTAGGCAGTGGAGTAGAAACCCTGAAGACCAAACCGCTATTGACTTAGTATGATGATCTGGGAACAACACCAACACGACGATATCAGATCGTGCGTTGGCAGTGAGACTACAGGCCCTTTATCATCAACGGGCCTCCATTGGAGAGGGTGCCGTCTTTCAAGTATGAAATGCTAGGAAGAGCCTGTACCATCTCCGACAATTGAGGAAGTTCAGGGTCTCTCCAGGGACGTTCTCTTCAGGGCTGTGGAGAGCATCCTCACACAGAATATCACATCCTGGTATGGGAATAGCTGTGTTTAGGACCAAAAAGCTCTTCAGAGAGTGATCCATGCGGCAGAATGGTGCTACAGTACATTTACATCAGGAAGTGTTGGTCCAGAGCAGTTCAGATATTAAAGGACCTGTCCCATCTCAGTAACAAACTGTTTCAACTTCTGCAATCACGCAGAAGGTTCCGCATTATCAGCCCAGCCAGACACACCCCTTAATTCTGTGAAGAGATTAGCCCATGTTTACAGTAGGCTAACAGGGCAGTGTGTAGAGGTGTTTTGACTAGAGGTGTCTTCACAGGAGGCTCCACTGAAGAGTTTTAAACTAGTACTGTTTTGTGACGATACTCTACGGTCAACGTTTGATCAGGTGATGCAAATTGATGGTCAAATGGTGTGCCCTGGCATTTCCACATTTTGTAATAATTAGGGACAGATTATATCAAGAGAGGCATAATATTCACACATAGGAAGAGCACATCCAGTTGTTGGTGCAGCTTTCAGGAAATTATTTTTCATGCTCGTTATAACCCGATGGCTGGTCATATGGGATATGATAAAACTTCAGGGTGGGCATGCACAGCCCCTGGAGATCATGGTGTATCACAGGGTATACATGCCTCTTTTAATTGCCTGAGCATGAAATTGTTAAGAAGAAATTGGCTGCTATCCTGGTGATGGTTGTGATAGAAAAGTCACAAAGTGCCTGGTGTAGCCCTATAGCTCTTGTGGTGAAGAAAGATTGGTCTATACAGTTCTGTGTGAAGTGAATGTGGTGTCACAGTATGACGCTTATCCTATGACCTGGGTTGACAAGCTCCTGGACCGATTGGGCACTGGTCAGTTTTTCATGATGCTGGATTAACCAAGGGCCACTGGCAGATTTGGCAGGCGCAAACCACCAAACATTTGGTGTAAACCACAGAGGGTCAAACCTCTGTGGCAGCCATTTGTCTTGTCGGTAAAGAGGAACCCAACTCTCAAATGCAGCTGCAGCTCTTTTGAGGATGTGAGCTGGCAAGAGTAGGAGTTTGGCTGGTCAACCATTTGCAGAAATTTAAAGTAATTAGAGAAGTGTGAAATGACCTTTAAAATGTGTATGTGTATAGATACACATTTTGATAAGCGATTCATAATGTTAGGATTATTTGTGAAAACTAATCTTCGTTTTTCTTTTCCTTTTCTGGAAGGATTATATTATAGGCAGGTTTGAAACTCAGGGAAATTCAGGAGAATTTTCTCCAAGCCATCCCACTGTTCGTCAGGTCCGGCTTCATCCCTAGGACAAAGCTCCCAAACACAAGTAAAATAACATAGTGAATCCTCCGACTTCTACATTGGAGAAACCAAACAGCCACTTTATAAACACATGGCACAACACAGAGGAGCCACCTCCACAGGACAAGACTCAACTATACATCTGCACCAAAAGGATAAAGGTGACTCTTTCAAGGATGCCAATGTTCACATTTGGGACAGAGATGACAGATGTTTTGAAAGAGGAGTGAAGGAAGCCATCTATATCAACTGTGAACAACCATCTTTGAACAGAGGGGGTGGCTTACGACACCAACTGTCTGCCATGTTCAATCTAGTTTTGAGATTCCTCCCGAGGCACCTTAATGCTGATTCAAATCTTGTGTCACTTGATCCTGATAGGTCACATGATCGGGTGAAGCAAGGTCTCACAATTGTTTCACCCGAAACCTCTGCTGAAGCACACGATCAATAGTGAGTCAACGATCCTCTTAATTAAATACTCCCCCTAGGGTTTAAATACCTGGGACTCTCCACCATTTGGTCTTAGAACTGAAGTGTCATCTTCTCAGTTGAGAGGCGACACGTAAACTTACAGAAGTCCATTTGCTTTCTTTCCAAGCTCCTTAGACTATGAGTAGGGTTGTTGACAAGAAAATGCAAGCTTCCCCCACCCCTTCTGCTTCCTGCTTGCAGAGCTGTCCCTGTTGGCCTGAATAGTGTGGAAGCTTTCAACAGATGGGTTGTCATTGGGAATATCCTTGTGATTCACTGAATCAGTGAAACACATCAGGCTGATATGCCTTCTGACTCCAGGCTAGCGCTATACCTCCTCCTGGGCAGCATCAGGGCAATCAGCTGATCCCTGGAGTAAACAAAGCATATGACATGTAGCTGCTGGGCTGGAATCCCATCCCTCAATCAAAGTTTCTTTGGTGTATTAAGAGTTTTTTCATGTGCTATGTGCAGAGGTGTTTTTTTTTCTGTTCTCAAACAGATCTCCCTGTTGGAGCTCAGTCTGGGGGAAGGGGGTTCCTTATCTTTCCTCATGTGGTGCATTTTCCATTGTTATACCTCTCTGACCTGTCTTCCCCATGTGATGTTTTGTGTAATGTATGTATGGTCGGAGGGTAAGATGGCGCCGCCATTGCGTGCAATATGTTGGCAGCCTTATGAAATTTCCCCTTGTGGGACTAATAAAGGTATATAGAGGTAAAGGTAAAGGTAACAAATGCGTGCAACAAGGTGAACAAAAGCTCTCTCAACCCACATGTTTGACAGTGTCATTTAAACAATATTTGATATATGAAGCTATATGAACACAGAGAAGTAGCCATATCAACTACCGGTATTTAATTTCAAGCTTTTCATGAACTGAAACACAATATATAAGGCGAAGAGTTTGCATAATTCTGTTAGCACACATTTCAATAAATCTCTGCACCTATTTCCCATTTTACTAGCAAAATATTAAAGAAGAGGGGTGGCTAAAGACTTCTGCATATAACTTCTGGTTCTATCAGAATATTTTGGTAACCTACAATAATAGAGCTTCCTCTACAGCAAATGTTTGCAAATTGCCATATTCTGGTCTTCAAAGACTTCATAGGGCAGATTTGAACAATAAATAAGAATTTTCAATGAGGAACAGCTTTATCAAGCTTTATCTTGTTTCAGCCCACAGCATCTCAAGCATGGCGCAGTGCCACCCACTACCCAGCTGACTGGTTAATGTGTCTGAGAAGGTGTTTGAGCTCCAGAGTTTGAAATAAACAATGTCAAATCTTCATTCTCTGACTACACATTGTCTGTTCTGACATGCTGATGTGTTTTTAAATGTCCTTCCTTTGCACTGATGATGAAGGCTAAAATCAGAATGAATTTTCTTTTTTCTTCATCATGAATAAATCAAAAGTTTATTGACATTGACTTTTCCTCTCCAGCTCCTGAGTCTTCTTGGTTTTGGCCATGTAATAGGAAGGGCTTGGTGGAGGTAATGATAATGGCAAATGAGAACTTTTATGTGACAGCGCTCAGTCATCATTACTGAAACTGAAATATTAGTTTACAAATATAACATATTAGCATCAATGTGGCAACTACAGCTTTGAACACCCTTCATTTGCTTTAATAAGTATAAACTGTGATGCCATGTGGAAATAGAAAAATAACTTTTAAACTACCATTGGTGTGTCTGTTACTTCTATGAGTTGTCGTTAAACACAATGCTTCAATAAGGAGATCATGCCATTCTCAACATTTAAGGCAGTCTGAGTTCAATGCGGGTCAATGACTGACAGACATGCAATGAAATCAGAGACCAAAGTGCTCTGCTTGTGTCACTGTCCAAGGATGTAAAATCATGGTAACAGTGATATGTAACCATGGTAACCCAAGAAAATAAATTTCAGTTAGGAATGTTCAATTCAAATAAATTTTATTCATATAGAGTCAAATCACAACGACGGATGTTTTATATTGTAAGATAAATACTCTACAGTAAAACATAGAAAACTACTGGATCTACTGGGGTGAGGGACAAAAGGCACGCTGTGGATCAGAGACAGATACTGTACAGTATTATGAAGTCTTTAAGATGGGGTCTATTACTTAAGACGTTGTATGTGAGGAGAAGAATTTTAAAGATGACTCTTTACCACAGAGCCAAAGATAAGAAGGCAAATCTTTTGCTAATGCAGGTTTTGCTTCTGTTTTGTTTCTTCTTTTTTATCATGTAAATTCATCATTCTGCATATACCATGCCAGTATTACAAGTAAAATTTAATGCTTGGCACCCAATTACTCAAACTTGCCAGTGCACTACAATAAAATTATATACCACTATCATTACATACCAAGTTTCTAAGTTGAAGATATTTATAGAAACATTTATTGTTAAGTTTGTACTTGCCTGTCTGAGTATAGGTATATGAGGAAATCTTGATTTTCCATTTCCACCACTACTTCCATTTCCATTTCTATCTTCTTCTAAAGGTTTCCCACCTAGAACCTGCTGTTGTTTGTCATTTCTTGATCTCAAAGAATAAATCCATTTGTCTCCCCAAGTATTCTACAAATTCACATCTACGAGCACATATTTCGCAGGACGCATCTAGCTCTGAGCTCGGCCAGCAGCCAAGCTTCCACAGCTTCAAGTGGGAATACTCAGGTTTGCCTCACACACACACACACACACACACACACACACACACACACACACACACACACGTACACTCCAGTCTCAGCGCCACTGTTCTGTGAGGTGATTTTTCTGAGCCTTCTTCTCTGCCTCTCTGTGCTCCTGTTCCCAGGTGACGGGGGCTAGGGCCCGGTGTTGCCGGTGCAATGTCCCTTAAGGGGGTTGCTCTGTCATGGTCTTGGGTTAGGTTAGGATACTTAGGTTCAATATTCTAATTATCTCTGCTCATCTCACAGGAGACAAAAGGAAGGACTACATATCTCTTCTTCATCTAACTTGTCACCCTTTCTCCCCCCTCTCTTTCTGGTTGCCACATGGTTTAAGATGACATCTGGCCTCGCCCACTATGACATCCAGTCACCGTGTTAACATCTAATTAACCAATGTCCAGCCACCCCTTATCATCCTTTCTTTATCTCACTTTTCCAAGTAAGGGCTTTTAAAGTTTTTTACTTTTTCTCTTTTACATTTTTTTCTGAATTGCTAAAACACTAAATCCCATTGTAAAAACTAAACTGCCAACTATAAAAACTCTTTCATCAAATCAATCCCACAGATGCCAAAATCTTAAACACTGTTCATCTGGTTAGGACACCATTTGCAACTCTGAATCTGTCACGGTCCTGGGTCTTATGACCCAGTGTTTTGAGTTTGAGTTCATTTTGATGTTTATAGTTTATGTTAAGCCCTTCAGGTTTTCTAAGTTCATTTGTTACCATGTCTAGGTGATTTTAGTTCTTATTAATTCCCCCTCATGTTTCCAACCCATGTTAAGTCTCCCCTGCTCTTCATGTGTTTCATGTCTGTGTCTTACGTTGTCAAGTTCTGGTTGTTATGTCTGCGTTCATTATGCTTCCTGTTTTA
>NW_005187946.1:86786-88548 GCF_000239375.1 Pundamilia nyererei
AAACAGTTTTGTTGATTAAAAAACACTATATCGGATTCATATCGGTATCGGCAGATATCCAAATTTATGATATCGGTATCGGACATAAAGAAGTGGTATCGTGCCATCTCTAGATCCCACCTGAACTATCTCCTTTTTTTGTGGATGAGCAGCAGTTCTACTGCAAGAACCCCTAGAATGACTAACTTGAGAGCAAGTTTCCTTCTAAATTTTCTTTAGTCTGGCAGTTGATTGAATGTTGGGGTGGATATAGTTTTCTTCTGCGGTGGGGTCGGGTGGGCTGCTTGGGCCTCTGTGGAGCTTTGCGGTGCTGCTACTGTTGGGACCGGTCTGGATGGGCCCTGGCCCGGGCCTCCTGCCCTTGGTGGATTCCAGGGAATGGGGGTGCCTAACAGGGTCAGTGGAGGAGCTGGCTCCAGGAAGCCCCCCCCCCCCCCCCCCCAATTCCCATCACATCACCACACATGCAGGGCCTTGAGCTACAGGTGCCTCACTGAGGTGCAGGGAAGGCATCCCTTCTCTGTCCCCTTCTGGTCACCTGTGCCTCTAATTTATTCCACAACCTAGACATTCACATTACTTACACATTACTTAATTACACCGTCCAGAGGACGGTCTGTTTATTCAACCTCAACTTTGGTGCCGGTGCCCACCTCTCAATTTTAAAGACAAGTAGGCACTGGGACACTGGGACTGGGACAGTTTTCCAGTTTCATTGTACTATTGTAACATTTATGACTGTGCACTGACAGTAAAGTCTTATCTTATATTGAGGGTTCTCATGAGGGGAACCCTCATGAGCTGCTATCTGGCAGAGTACCATGCTCCTGCCATGTTTTAAATGCACTTTAGAACAAAGCAGGCCGAGTGAGATATGGGGGCCAGGAGAAGGAGCTGGCCGTCTGATGGGGGTCTGGGATCGTAGGTCTCTCTGCTACAGGACCAGGGGCGGTCTGCTTGACTCCACCCCAGAGTAAAGGGAAACATCTCCTTGATGTCCGGGCAGATTACCCCTCTGGGTGTGATGGTACCTGGACCTGGGAGTATAGAGTATGTATGGGGAGTGTGAGTGTGTGTACAGTGTTCATTTCTGTTTGTCTTCACACTGGGTGAGTGCTGAGTATTTGTATATGTGTGTATGAGGGTGGGAATGCATGTCTGTGGCTGTGCTCTTGTTCTTTTGGGGGCCTCTAGATGTCTGGGACCTGGATCTTCAGGTCCTGTGGTGAGGGGGGTGCGGGCTATGACCTACTATTAGACAGTAGCATGAAGAACCTTGTTAATACAAGCACGTTCAAAGATACACACTATATTGGTTGGCTGCTGCCTCTAACCATATTGTGCGTTGTCGGTCTTGTATGCTGCTCAGTAACATTCAATATTCATTATTTACTGTTACTTATGCTTATGTAGGTTGTTGCTGTGGTTTCCCTACTGTGTTGTTCTCTTTTTGTCTCTTTCCTATCTGCTGGTCTATCTGTTCCGATTGTAATAGCTTAAAAGTAAAAAAATAAATACATGCATAATAAAGATGAATCAAGTGGACCCGTATGGTAAATCTTTAATAATCCACTTTAGAAACAAAATTGTCAGGCATTTTTCTTGGCCTTCAGACAACAATTCTGGATTGCTACAGTGCCAGACGGGACAGGAAAAAAACCCAGATTTACGGTGGCCCTGAGAGGCCAAACGGACTGCAACTTCAGAAAACACTTGCAAAAAGAAAAATGCTGCAAAAAGAAAAACGCTGCAAAAAGAAAAA
>NW_005187946.1:116755-121859 GCF_000239375.1 Pundamilia nyererei
TTGGCACAGATGTGAATGGTATATTTCCCAGTGTTGTGTCGTGTGTACTTGTGTGTACAGTTTTGGCACAGAGAGCAGAGTTTTGCAAAATGTGTTCAAGCAGTGGGCAAAAACTGTAATAGACCTCTCTGCATTGAATCATACTTGTTATTAATCTCTGGCTCTCTTCCACAGCATGTCTTTATCCTGTCTTCCTGCTCTCATCCCAAGCCTGGTTCTGCCGGAGGGTTCTTCCTGTTAAAAGGGAGTTTTTCCTTCCCACTGTCACCAAAGTGCTTGCTCATAGGGGGTCATATGATTGTTGGGTTTTTTCTTTGAATGTTTTATTGTAGGGTCTACCTTACAATATAAAGCACCTTGAGGTGACTTTTGTTGTGATTTGGCTCTGTATAAGTAAAATTGAATTGAACTGATGTGAAAAAAATTTTTTTTCCATTTTATTTTGCCTCGCTCACCTCAACCTCTATTACCTCAATGACCCACACCCGACTGCACATAAACGGATCTGCTGTTGAGATGGTGAACAGTGTGAAGTTCCTGGCTGTGCACATACAAGATGACCTCTGAACACCACCATCATCATGAAGAAAGCCCAACAATGCCTTCTTAGGAAACAGTCGAAGGCCAGTCTCCCTCCTCCCATCATTCTACCAGGGAACATTGAGAGTGCCTCTGCTGCTACAGCAGAGAGGATCACTGAAGGCCCTCGCCCACCCATCTCCCAACTCTATGACAGACACATCATCTGACGTGCGAACAGCATAGTGAAAGACACTTTCCACCCCTTACATGCACTTCTCTCCCTCCTTCCATCTGGCAGACGGTTTCGCAGCATCAAAATCGTGACAACCAGATACTGCAAGAGCTTCTTCCCCCAAGCAGTCAGAGCCCTCAAGTCAATACCACCAAAGAACTGATATACACATACACCTTTACAAACACTAACAATACTCATCAAAAGACTCAAAAACACCAAAACTTTACACAAATCCATTACAAACTGGACCTGGGAACAGTATGCTTATTTGCATGCTTATAAACAGCATTCCGGTACACTGTATACTGTGTATACTGCTGTATTGACAATAAAGCTCTTGAATCTATTTAACCAGGAAGATCCCACTGAGATTAAAAACTTCTTTTTCAAGGGAGACCTGGCCAAAATAGGTAGCAAGTATCTCACAAATACACAAATTACACAACACAGGCAACAACAACACACGCAAAAAAAAAAAGCTTAAAAATTTTAGATTCAGTTCAATTAAAAGGGCAAGCAATCTAATTGAAACAGCTGCATGTTATGGAATTAGCCTCAAGGATTCTTAGCTTTGATTGAGAAGCATTTAATGAAATGAATTCTGTCATTTTCCAGTTGTTCTGCAGCTCGTTCCAAGCCAAATGTGCTAAATGGACAAAAGCTCTTTTGCCAAGTTCAATTCAGGCAAATGGAATGGAAAGCAACAAATAACCTTGTAGACGAAGACAATAACAACCAGCATGTTTCATTGAAAGCAGAGAAAGTATATATATCTGAAGGCAACAATCCGAGTATTGCCTTATATATAAAACTGTATAGATTAGGGGTCCTCCGACCGGCCAAAGCAGGCCCTCCTATCTGAGAATTTATGGTTAGTGATGAACTTCAAAGAAGCATGATGCACAGTTTCAACCATTCATATATAGAATATCTCCATAATTCAGGTAAAAGCAGGTTAAATATGTTGCAGCAACAAGCCACTTCTTTGTATTACAGTTTTTCTGAATTGCTAAAACACACTTCATCTCTTGGTCTCAAAACACTAAACAAACTGTAAAACTCAAGCTACACTCACAAAACAGTCAACTTGTCAACTAAACATTTCACCCAAAACTATTTTAACTGTACTCAAAATCAAGCACTACTGTCAAAAACCACACAAAACCAGCAAATGTGCAAACACAACTTAGCAACGATTACACACTACAGAAATAAATACAAAACACTGTGGGATAGTGGGAAAATATATTTACTTATTCGTTCATTTATTCTTCTCACATTTTAACAAAAAAAGAACTGTATCAAAAAAGATATTCTATAGATAAAGTATACATTTTTACAGCATATTCAGATAATTTATTCTGCCTCAGCTTCACACCTCTGTCCTGGGTCAGGCCCCAGGACTTCATCACATCACGTGCTATGGTCTGCCTTGCAAGTGTAACAACCCTTTTGGGTTATAGCACCACTAGGGGGTTTGCCCTACTATTGTAGTAGTTGTGGGAGTCTCCTAGTGGGTGTGGTGTTGTTAGCGGCAGCCATTCCATGCTGCTCATGTTCCATTCTCCGAGGAAACACCTTACCGTTGTAACGGCCTGGCGCCGGCGACTACCGATCCCCGCACATGTATGTACGGACAGAGTAGAGCCGTGGAGACCTGGCTTGTATGGTTTTATGTTGCTGATAATGAATAAAGGTCTGTTGTTTAATTTAACTGACTGGCTTTGAGTTATCCGGCTAACCTCCACACCACATGCCCGCTGGACCTGCTAGCCGCTCCTTCCTCGCCAGACTGCTGTTACACAAGGCAATGAGGAAAGAATCCTTTAGCATGCCGAATCCAGCACTAGCAAGATTCCAGTCCCATCTCACCACATGCTCCATTCATTGCTTTAAGTAAATTTTCCTGTGTGTGTGTAAGGGTTTCAGTCGTAGACTTTCTAGCTCCATGCCAAGAAAAATCCTTAATAGGGTTAAAGAAAAAAAAGAGGGGGGGAGGGGGGTGTACGGTGGAAGAAACATTGATAAAATGCTGCTCATTGTGAAACCACTCGCGTATTCTTGGTGAAAGCTCACATTGTCCCAAATGATACCATACATAGGATGCTCTTCCTGCAAAGCATTCTGTAGACTAGTGATGTGACGTTCTGTATCGAGGCTTCAAAGCTCGAGTCGGGTAATGGAGGGGGCATTTCCGAGATGCGCGATACGCGTAAAGAGGCTTGCTTCATTTATAGGTGGAGCTGAAAATGATGACGTCCGAAGCCTCGCTGCCCGGCTATACCACATGACTGGTTCAGGAAGTAGTTCGAACTTTGGCGCGAGCTATGACAGTGATATAAACCCCTCAGACTTCATTCAAAATGTGGGTGGACCCAAGGTTCAGAAAACCCGAGTTTCTCAGCCCTGCAAGAGCTAGCGAAGCAGAAAAAAGACTGAAAGCAGAAGGTCCCTCCAATACCTCCTCTTCCTCCGTACCACCACCACAGCCATCAACGTCACAAACTGTTGAGGCTGTTTCCCACGTTACTACTGTTATTGCATTTGAGTTGCATTTATATAAACTGATTGTTGGGTTTTCCTCTGTATCTATTATTGTACGATCTACTGTGCAATATCAAGTGCCTTCAGGCGACTATTGTGATTTGGCGCTATATAAATAACATTGAATTAAAAATTGAGTTGTTAGTATCACATAAAACTCTCCTTATTGTTTAGTTAACAACCTGTGGCGTCGCCTGGATGAAAGTGTCAGGCAGACACAGACACAAAATGTGACAGCAGACGCGAATATTGAGGTCCAACGGTACATGATGGAGCCAAATATTGGAAGGCTGGAGGACCCCCTTAAATACTGGGAGAGACTGTGAGCGAGTGTTTTCAAAAGCTAGGGAAATATTGTCCAAAAAAAGAAATCGCCTACGACCTGCCACAGTGGAGAAACTGTTGTTTTTAAATAAAAACCAATGATGTGTCCCCTAAACACTAATCACTGTCCATATCTCAACCACACCTCACCTCACAGTAAATGATCATTTCCATTTTAAGCATTTCCAAATAATAATTTTCCATACTGCCAGTATAAATATACACAGTATAATGCCATCACTACAATATAGATGTTTTACACACTCCTTTTGTTGTTGACATTTAGAGGCTGTGTGCAAAAGGCCACACTCTTCAAATTCCATCCATCCATCCATCCATTCGCTTCCGCTTATCCTTTTCAGGGTCGCGGGGGGCGCTGGAGCCTATCCCAGCTGTCATAGGGCGAGAGGCGGGGTACACCCTGGACAGGTCGCCAGTCTTCAAATTCATGCCAACTAATATTTTTACGTCCAGTAGGTGTCCTACTAGAGCAAATGAAGCTTCGAGACACTTTGCGCTGGGGTGAACCAATTGGATGAAAAGCTTCAGTGCTTCATGGAGCTTCATCTGCCCATCACAACACACAGCTCACTAGCTGCAAACACCAGACACTCAGCTCACTAGCTGCAACTACTCACATGGCTCTCTGGCACCAGAGCTCACCTTTCTCTGGGCTTAAATACCCTTAATTGCTGATGAAAAGCAGCTGTACAAAAAAAGGTGGCACCTAAGGCAGGAGAGCTGGTAGGACACGCCCACACAGGCAACTTCAGGAGGAGGCCCTGCTAGGGCCGTAACAATTGGTCTATAATTAGTTAAAACTGCTGGGTCATCCCCTTTTTAATAGAGGGACAACAAAATCTGATTTCCATACTGAGGGAATTTCTTCCATTGTCATGGTCCCTGTTTCTGCTCAGCCGGCCCCGCAAGGCTACATGTATTTTTGTTTTGCTCTCACTCTCTTTCCTTCGCCGCTCTGCCTGGGTGGAGCTCACATCCATAACCAGTTTGAGGGTGAAAATAGTTGAGAAAGGCTCTGCCACAAAATCAGCTGGGAGTTTCAAAAAGTAAGAATCTATTAAATCGGGTCCTGAAGGTTTTCTATGATCTAATACTTTAAGAGCTTCATAGACTTCCTGTACAAAGAAAGGAACAAAGTTAAATGGCTGACCAATGTACACCGGAAGGTTTGTGTAGGATTTTACAGAGACTGGATTCAGAGAGTCAAAGAGTCAGAAGATATAAAGTGCTTGTTAAAGCAATTCATAATCTCCTTCCTATCATAAACCGGAACTGAATCCTTAAAAAAATTGGTGAGCTTTTCCTACCTGAAAGAGACTTAATATTTTCCAGAACTTCTGTGGATTATTTAGGTTCTCAGACAGACAATAATAATATTCTGATTTAGATTTCTTACAGTTTTTCTCAAATGTTAAAACACAAAAGCCAATCCTGTAACCCAAATGACCAGTAGTCTAA
>NW_005187946.1:122738-128100 GCF_000239375.1 Pundamilia nyererei
TCGAGCTGCTCTCTTGGTGTGGGAGTTTGAGTTTTGCAGTGGGAAGGTGTGGTTGTGTTTATGTAGCTTTAGAGAAGGGTGTTGTGTTTGGACATTGGGGGACCTGGTGGTAACGTTTGTGACATGTTTTTTAGCATTTGAGAAAAACTGTAATAGAGGAAGTACATTGGCCTATTTTCAGATGACTAAGAAACAAATCATTGGGCTTTGGCCCAAGCCAGGTTACGTTGGATGTCGGCCAGCTCTGGGGAGAACCTGGGACTTTTTATGACCTTTTATCCTAAATCTCCCTAATGGGGCATGTTTACTCACAATTAGCATAAAACCATCCATAAAAACTGTCCTGCATCAGGGATCAATCCTATTTTCTTCCAATTATAGTTTGACAAATCATGATAAAATGCTTGTTCATTAAACTGTTTAACAGTCCTTTTAAAAATAATACCTGAGTGACTTGGGCACCTTAGTGTTTCAAATAACAGCAACAACACAGTGGTCGCTTAAGTCATGGCAAAAGACACCCAAGGATGAAAATTTATGAGGAACATTTGTCAGAAGCTAGTCAATCAAGGTAGACTTTTCAGGGGTTTTTTGGCTGTCCTCACAGTATTCAAATTTTTTGAATTAGAATACTGTTTTCGTGGGTTTTATGAGCTGGAAGCCCACATTATTTACAAATAAACAACTAAGTACTTGAAATCGTTTAAGTTGTGGGCCCTGAATCTATAATCAATGAAAGTTTAATGTTTTGAAAGGAATTATGGAAATAAATAAACTTTTCCATGATATTCTAATTTCTTGGACAGGGTCTATAGTTTAGTCTAGAAAGGAAAAGCTTTAAAGAATGCAGAGCCTCTGTAAAGGCAGAACGAGGTCTATAGCAACAAACAGCTGTTAGATAAAGACCCTTTGCAATATTCAGAGCCAGAAATTCCATTTGCTTGCTAATGTATTCTGATAGAACTATTGTGGCATCAAATTTCAACTTAACATAAGCAGCAACACCACCACCTTTCTCAAGCCTATCTGTACGATAGATACTGTATCCAGCTATGCTAATATGTTCATCAGATATATATTTAGACAACCAAGTTTCAGAAATTAAAACAATATCCCCATCTGTTTATCAAACCCAAATCTTCACCATATCCATCTTGGTAACAAACTGCGCACATTAAGATGAACAATCTTCAGCCCAGATGAGGATTTAAATTCAGATGGTATCTGAGTACATTGCAGCTCAGGGCCCAGGTTAGGTTGCACATTACCAGATAAGAGCAGTAGTAAGACAGTCGGGAGTCTCTGCTTTGCAACATTACCTACTGAATTTGACTTGTGAAATGTTGAAACTAAGTAGAATATTTCATAACTTGCAAGGTAATAATTCAAAACAAGATGGTTTTGAAGTTGAGCTAAATCTTTGTGTAGATCAAATGATAAATGCACGGCCTGTTCCAAATACATTGGTGATTGTACAGGATGTACAGCAGCGGTGATACATGTGGACCTGAGGACCTTCTCTTCTCTAAGAAGAGTCATATACAGATCCAATATTGGATTTTAAAAAATGAGGATATTACAAGTAAGCTTTAAATTTCTATATTTACAAATGTCACTGAGCAGTCCTTCAATTCAAATATAATCTGTCATCTTCCTCAACTACAGCAGCTATACCTTTAGCTAGCAGAGACAAACTGAGTGTAGTTTGACAAACTACACTTAGATTGTGTTTGTTTGCAGATATTTGTTTATCCAATCAAAAAGTTACATTTGAAATTACCTGCCACTTAAAAAAATGCTACTTCCTTGTTGTTGTGATGCTGGTGGAAAAGCAATGACAACATACAGACATCTGCATGAAAAATGCAATTCCAGACTGTTCCGGCCCACTTTAACCCCTGAGTTGAAGAGGGACATTAATTAAAATTTTGCCTCTTTCACCTCTTCCTATGCAATAAGCACCAATGATGGATACACTGATAGGATTAACTTTCATAGATTTTCTTGTTCCCTCCAATTGGTGCTGAAATCGGTTTGAAGTTTGAAGGCGCACACTAATGTAAGGCAAATACCTCTGCAATGAAACTTAAAACAACAAGCCTGTTTTTGAAAATGTGAGGAGTAGAAAGTGTAGATATTTGTGTAAGAAATGTCAGGAAGGATCGCTTAGAACAGTGGTTCTTAACCCGGGTTCGATCAAACCCTAGGGGTTCGGTGAGTCGGTCTCAGGGGTTCGGCAGAGCCTCCGCCATGACATGCATGGCTCATTTTGTGCACCAGTAAAAAAATCACATTTTATTTTTCACTAAAGAGGGGTTCATATGAAGCTGGTGGGGTTCAGTACCTCCAACAAGGTTAAGAACCACTGGCTTAGAATAAAGGCCATGAGAACAATAGAAAAGATGTGAATGCCCCTAAAATTGAAGCAGTGTCCCCCAAAGGATGCCACCAAGGACCAGTCCAACAACAGATAGAGCTCAACACAGTCAGCATTTTTCAGTTGTCTAGCTCACCAACTTCTGGTGGAAATATCCTTGTTTATACACTAAACAGGAACTATCTGTGTTTGCAGTTCTAAGGGTCTTTATGTCTGCTTTCTGACTGTTTTATCAAAACTTACTGGTGTAAACAAGGTTCATGCTCAGAGGTATGTTCTCACCAAATGCCTTTTACTACGAGTACAGACCACTGAGGTTATGTCAGTAAGATTTAAACTCTCAAGCTCTTCATTTTTCTTTTTTTAAATAAGCAGTGTTGCCACTTTTCAGCTGCACTTTGACTAAATTTGTCTTGAAGTGTGTGATTTTATGCAGTTATTTAAATATTTATTGCAAATCCACTTTTCACCATTCCTACCAGCATCTGGAATAAACACTTTTGTCTCCAGTGTGTCTGTGGACATAGTCAGAATGTTGCTAAAAGCCTGTATTACCAACATGCAACACAAGGGGTATGTCTACCTCCATTCTATTATGCACTACCCACATAGCTTTATCACAAATAAATTGGTATTACCTTGTAAATGTAAATGCAGATTGGGAAAAAAAATTGCAGACAGGAGATGTCACAGAGATTGGAGCAGATTTTCCTGCATTAAATTGTTCGTATCACCATGTTGTTAAAGAAGAAGAATATTGATGCCAAGAGGCAACTCACACAACAGATAGGAAGAAAATCAATGCTCTTACTTTTTCCTCCTCTCTCTCTGTCACTCTTGTTTATCTTTCTTCGATTTGGATTTAATACACTCCGTTGTTTTTAAAAACTGTCTTGCTACTTTCTAATGCAATTTAGCTTAGCAATCGTCATTTCAGCACCAGTGTAAAGATTAAAAAAAAAGGATTTGCTGCGATTTAATATTCAATCAAAAAGAGATATGTGATTTGGGCTTGTGGAACTGGTTCCATGTTTCTGGTAAACTGGTGAGGAAAATGTCGGCCTAATATGTGAAGGGATTCACTTAAGACTGTCGGGCTAAGCAACTGATTTCTGCTTTCAGGTAACCAGCCTTGATTGAAGCAACAGATGGTATCATTTATCTCGTAGATGACACAAGTGCAACATGGATTTCAATCACAGCTTTGAAGCTAGGTTTGGGTCAATCCTGTTCATTGCTCCCCTACCTTCTGCTGCCTCCTGGCCATATCAGTCGGTTGTTTCGCGTTAAATGGATATGCGATGCAGCGCATCACAAACACATACAGCTGGAGTCTCTTTTTCCTCTCTTCCTCATCTCGCTGCATCTTTTCCAGGTCCTCCTTTTCCTTGTCGCTGCCAACCGACGGGCTCGGGCTTGACGGTCGACCACGGCCGCTCCCGCCACCCCGTGACTGGAGCCCTCCGTTGGCTTGGCCGTCGGCGGCTCGGCCCGGTGACAATCGGGCTCCCCCGATGTTCTTCGGGGCCGCCACTTCTTTGTGCTCCACCTGCAGTATCTCTTCCCCTTCCTCCTCGCTTGAAGACGGGTCCAACATGCTGCGGTAGCTTAGATGAAGACTCTACCTGTTGCAATTGAAAAACTGCGAGAGCAGAAAACAGAAAGACGCCTTAAAGGTACCAAAGCTGACCGATGAGCCCTCAGATTGTTCTTTGTCAAGAAAAAAACTGTTCCAAGCTCATCGCAAAAAAAATAAAGTGTTATAAACACAAAGTAGCCCTGTGGTTTCGAAGCCTTTCAACTCTCCCAGTCAGTGGCACATAGGAGGAATTAATGACGGGAGCAAATCTAAAGGGGAGGTGTCGCAGAGAGGTAACGCTGATGCGTTGGTGCGCTGCTGCTCGGAGAAAGAGGCAGGGCTCGGAGCTGACCATAGTACTGAAACATGATACCAGCTGCTCTGGGATCAGTTTAATCAAGCTGCGAGCACCACAGATAAAGGGCCACCTCCAGCAAAGCCGAAAGAGGACAGCGCTAGACCGGAATCAAAACAGCTTTCTTAAAAAAAAAAAAAAAGCTTTATTACTGGTTTAAAACAATCCAGCAACAAGATCGTAAGCCTGCTTCATGTCCTCCTCGTGTCTGCGTAGGTTCCATCCAGGCACTCTGGCAGTCATGTATAGGTTAACTGGCGAGTCCAAACTGACCACAGGTGAGAATGCGAGGGTAGGCTTATCCGTTTCTGTGTATTTGCACTGTGACAGATTCGTCATCTATCCAAGGTGTACTCCGCCACGCGCCCAATAACAATGCGTCTGTTTATTTATATATACACAACACACTGTGTAATTTACGTTCTTCTTGTTACTAGTATTCTTGTTCTGTGTTTTGGTTTGTTTGTTTTGTCTTGTCTTATTTAGCTTTTCCTGTTCTTTCTGTCTTATCTGCTCAAATTTGGGGTTGTTTAAAATGCCTGTTTTGGAAGGATAACACGTTTTTGTTTAATACAACATGATATTTCAGCTGTGTTAATATGATGAGTAAGTCTGTTAGCATTTTAGCTTTTCTCACTGTTCTTTTCCCACTTGTTTTGCATTTGGTTGGCTCTTTGTTACTACTGGTAGCATGAGGCTATAACTGGATCCTACACTGGCTATAACAGGACTCTACAGTGGTGGCACAGATGGTCCAAGTCACACATTGATGGCACAATAAAGAAGGTTTGCTGTGTCTCCCAGCACAGTCTCAAGAGCATGGAGGAAAGTCCAGGAGCCAATGTCTCTAGGAGAGCTACAGGGGGCTGTAGAAGGACCTTAAACCATGAGGCAAACAGTCCACTTGAAGACCAAAATCACATCAAAACAACATTTATTTTATAACAGTAATTTGGCCTTTAATTAAAAAGAAAAAAAACCTGACTATATAGTATAATATATAGTCAGGTTTTTTTCTTTTTTTGGGGGGGGGGGGGTGATTAGCATTCAA
>NW_005187946.1:128120-129379 GCF_000239375.1 Pundamilia nyererei
GGGGGGGGGGGGGTGATTAGCATTCAAATCTCTCAGAAGAAAGATTTACCACAAAGCAAGAAAGTATGAGATGAGTCTAATCAAAAAGGTATTGGCTGAAGCACATGCCACATCATTTAGCAAGAAGCTCATTTACACAGGGTTTGAAGCAAAGGAGCAAAATAAAACAATAAAAACACAAACACTTCCATCTTAGATAAGTAAATACATTAAATTTCATAAGAACAGTCCAAGAAAAACAACCAAGAGTTTCAGCATTGTCATTTTAACTCTTCTTCATTCTTGATTTATATATTTTTCTAATGCTCCAGTTTTTAACATTTTTAAACGAGGAAAATGAGCTACATCTTTTTAAATTACTGTCATAACTATTCAACAAGTTAATATCTCTGCTTTTTGTTTGTTTTTATCTTGTTTTCTTTTTTAAATCTGTTCCCCTCAAATCATATCGACTCTCTCTGACTTCAAACTGCTTCTGAGCACTGCAGCAAATCATTTTATTTTGTTTTTTGTACATTATCTGTGCCATTTTATATTCAACTAAAACATAAAATTTCAGGGTACTCAAATTAATAAACATCAAATGTTAGTTAGTTCTTTATAGTTCTATTGATTTGTAATTCTTAAAGCTGTTTTTTTTTTTTTTTGTAACTTTAACATAGGATGGGTATTGGTTTTATGCATTACCCCATATCTCTAGACAATAAGTCATATATGGAAGCAACAGAGAACCATAAAGTGTGTATAATGATTTCTTGTTCACGACATCCTTTAATTTGTAGAGAATAGCAACAGTTGTTGACATTTTTGTTTTCACATGACGATTTCACATGGTTTATATGAGACTTCTAACTAAGTCTAAAAAACAACAACAACAAAGTTGTGAATTTAGTCAATATCGAGGTTTAGAATTAAGATTTTTTAAAAGGAACTTTAACTTGATACTACTCTGTCCAACTACAAAGGGGGAAAGCAAGTGTAAAAAGCACAGAGATGACTTCAAAGTTCAAAGGTAACTGATGATCTTGTAGTATGCCTGGGTTTTCAATTTTATATATTTTATATATGAGATTTGCATCCACTCCTGTTCTGGACAGGCAGCATGAAAATATACACAAAAGGTGAACGGTGACTAAAAGTAAATGAGCTAGACACTTAAACTATGGAATCAGAGCGATGTCACCTTGAAACGAAACCGAAAAAAATATTGAAACTGAAATAAATGTACTGAAAAATCTTGTATTGAAACCGAAAAAAAA
>NW_005187946.1:130394-131701 GCF_000239375.1 Pundamilia nyererei
TGTTTTAGCAAGGAAAAATGTGTTTAGATTTATGAGTACAGAGGGTTGTGTTTTGTGAATTGTGTCTTCATGTGACATGTGTTTATGGTACTGGAATATGGTGGCTACATTTAGTAAATGTGTTTAGACTACTGGTCATTTGGGTTACAGGATTGGCTTTTGTGTTTTAACATTTGAGAAAAACTGTAATACTGAATTTATAAACTGGTCTACATCAGGAAACAAGTACATCATTTCAACACTTAGTCTACCAAAGGTATCAGAAATTCACTGATCTCTTTTACTGAGTAATACTGTTCATCTTCCTGTGACAAAGTATCTGAAAGCTGAGACAGTTTGTCGTCATGCTTACGTACTTATACATACCTGTTCCTGTTCGCACTTATTTTCGCTTTGTGTCACTGGAGCTGGGCCTGTTGCCTCACCTTCAGCAGCATCACTTCCTTCTTCCTGTTGTTTTCATTCCCATGGTTTTCTAGATCCTGCTTATCAATGTCATTTACATTACATTCAAAGTTACCGTTTTCAGTATTGGCTGCCACAGCCTGTAGGTCCCGAGCCTACAGGTAGGTTGTCACTGACAGCGTTACCTGTCAGCTGCTGCATGTCGGAGCTACTCTCCGCTGCCTTCTCACTGTGTGGGCATGATGAGCGTATATGCTGAACATCACCACACTCAAAGCACTTTATGTTACCAGAACTCATATAAACTCTGTAAAATGTATTCTGATACATAAAATGACACCTCCAAAGTTCCAGAAGGGTTATTCAGGTAGATAAAGGCCTGTCTCCACAGAGATTGGACGTCCTGCAGTCTAGCATCTTTGCAACCCATACGAACAGTTTTAAACCTGTCGGCAAATTTTCCAAAACCTTTTCAATTACTTTCTTCAGGTACGCCTGACACAATATCCATTGTCGATGGATAGGTCACAAACAGGTCATCTAATATTAGGCCCTTCTCAACCAGAAAATGCAGAGAATTTAGCAGCAGAGGAGCCAGGAAATTTTCAGAGGGGTGGCAAGATTGATCTGTGATTTTTGTGTGGCATACAAAAGTGCTACTTAAGGTTCACCTTTGCTTGCAAAGGCAGGAAATATGGCCGCGAAACTGGCATTTCGGTGCCGGAAGCAAGCTGCTGCATTTGCGAATGAGGGATGGAGAGAGAACCTGGCATCGGTGATGATGTTACACATACTTCGATTACACACAGGGCGACCGTGGCTCAGGGGGTTGGGAATCGCATCTGTAACCGGAAGGTCGCCGGTTCGATCCCTGGGCTCTCTGTCCTGGTCGTTGTGTCCTT
>NW_005187946.1:131833-134261 GCF_000239375.1 Pundamilia nyererei
GTGCCTTGAAAAAAGCGCTATATAAATCCAATCCACTATTATTATTAATTCCGGTATGATGGCGCCTGTGTTTGGCGCTGCCGGTTGTAGTTTGTCGCGCTCTACTACTGTTGTGTTGTTTTTTTCTGCTCTACTGTTCTCACTCAGTTTTAATGATGTATTTGCGGCCCTGGTGTATGATCGCCTGGCTTTGCCATCCATCCGATCCTCTATGATGCCACACAATGTCTTGTCGTCCTGTGGCATTGTCCACCCTCCTCCATTAGCTGGATCCTCGTCAGGCGATTTCAGTGGTCCCTCTAGACCACGGAGAAGGAGAGGGAGAAGGAGAAGAGGAGGTATTCAGGTAAAGCTCAGGATGTACTGGCGGCGTGGTTTGGCTGGTAAGCGACGTCGAGCGTGCGTTGTCTCCTGTGTCCAGAAAAGCTCCATGGAGGGCGACTTGTTTTCCACAGCCCTGTTTGGATACGCTCTCTTTGAGGCCGTGCCACCTCAGGAGGGTTTATCCAGACTCTTCTGCGGGCTGGCTTTTTCTTCCCTCGGTGAGTGGATTCTACGAGCGTGATGGCTCAAACCCTGTGTATTTACGTCCCTTAACTCGAGCCTCTGCAAATAATAACGAGGCTTCTAGCTCACTGAATATGGCGCATTTTAACGCTCGATCTCTCTCTAATAAATCATTCTTGTTGAATGATTTTATATTATCTAAAAAACTCGATTTTTTATTCCTGACTGAGACCTGGCAGCGGGATGTAGACTACTCGTCACTTATTGAACTCTGCCCAGATGGCTATACTTTTATTACCCAGCTTCGATTGCCTGGTCGGGGTGGTGGGCTTGCCGTGGCTTTCCAGGACCGTTTCTCCTGCCGCTCCGTGAAAACTGGACTTTTTCGTTCGTTTGAGCTGCAGCTGCTTAAAATTGGTAACAAGGATCCTTTCTACTGTGCTGTGGTGTATCGTCCACCTGGATATAACAGGTTATTTTTATCGGAGCTCAGCAACTTCTTATCCGCTACTATGAGGCTGTCTAGAGTGCCTATAGTTGGGGACTTTAACATTCACGTTGATGATGACTCCGACCTATTCGCCAGAGACTTTATGAACATTATGGATTCTTTTCATTTGAGTCAGCATGTGTCCTACACACAGCAAAGGTCACACACTGGACCTTGTTTTTACTTTGGGTTTAAATATTGATTTTATTCGCTCTGAGGACATTTTTATTTCTGATCACTATGTTATTGTTTTTAACTTGTCTTTTAATGAGCCTTTGTCCCCCGTCAGACGGATGGTTAGCTCTCGCATCTTAAACTCCTCCACAGCGGAGAAATTTGTGGATGCTTTTAACTTACAGCTATCTCCTCAAAATGGTGTTGATTTCTCAACCAGTCTTTTTAATAATTATTACCTTTCTGTTTTAGATGAAATTTGTCCAGTTAAGACAAGAAGTGTTTCTGCCTCTAAATCTCCTCCTTGGCTAAATGACAGTATTTGTTGTCTAAAATGTGATTGTTGTAAATCGGAGCGCAGGTGGAGGAAAACTCATCTAAATGTTCACCTCCTCTATCTTAAGGACCTTTTAGCTTCTTTTAATAATGCGATCAGAGATGCGAGGGCTGCCCATTTCTCACACTTGGTTACAAAGAGCAGAGGCAATCCTAAGGTGCTTTTCAACACCATTAGTGACATTGTCACTCCTGCTCTGCCTGCGGCCCCTATTTTTTCTAATGGGGACTGTGAAAATTTTCTCTCTTTTCTGCTTGCAAAAATTCATAACGTGAGAATGAGTTTTACACACTCACCTGTTATCTCGATCTCTACCCCATGCTGACCCGCTATCTTGGATACTTTCTCTCCGGTTTCACTACCTGAGCTAGTGAAATTAGTGAATTCAGTGAAAGCATCCTCCTGTTCACTTGACATTGTACCTGCATCATTATTCAAAAATGTCTTCCAGTCTATTGGCCCATGTGTGCTCACTTTAATCAACTCTTCACTGGCATCTGGTATAGTTCCGGTTTATTTTAAAAACGCTGCTATTCTCCCACTTTTAAAACAACCTCAGCTTGACCCCTCTCTTTGGAGCAGCTACAGACCTATCTCTAAGTTACCGTTAATCGCTAAGTTTCTAGAAAAGGTTGTAGCTAAGCAGCTTATGGCAGCTCTGGACAAACATGGCATTTACGATAAGTTTCAGTCGGGTTTTCGTCAATCTCACTCCACGGAGACAGCTCTTCTTAGGGTCTCAAGTGATGTCTTGATGAATAATGATGCAGGAAAATGCTCTGTTCTACTCATGTTGGACCTCACATCAGCTTTCGACACAGTTGACCATCACATCCTCATTGAAAGGCTGAAAAATTGTGTTGGTGTATCTGGAACTGCATTAGAGTGGTTCTCCTCTTATCTACATCACCGATCCTTTT
>NW_005187946.1:135570-136760 GCF_000239375.1 Pundamilia nyererei
AAGAAACAATCAAACCTGTTCCGACAATTTGAGTTTGTATTCCCTCAGCTGCAGACTCGCTGCTGTTTAAGTGTTTGAGAGGAAGATTAGATAGAAAACAAACGTCAAACATAGACTCAGTCTATGTACACATTTGATATGAGGCCAGCACGTATAGTTGCTGTGTCCTGTTTTAAGATCATATATGTAAAATTGTTGTCTGACCTGCGTCCAGCTGCTCAGAGTCTGTGATTACCATGGTTACTGCATAAGCACAGGTAATTTAAACAGCTGGCACTGCGAAAACCTACAGACGACATGAGTGTTTATGTTTGTCATTGCAAAAGAACTGTCTGAATGGTTAACTGAAGTTAACTTGGATAAATTATAGTTAAGGAGTATCACAGATAACGCCTACGTGAGCTGTGCGACTGTTCACCACTACACTGAAATCAGCAGGCTATTACTGAAATACACGTGCTATGTCATAAACTATGATATAAATAGGGAGGTCCTATTAACATGTTTAGTTTTAGAGGACACCTTCCTGCCTTTAGTCTCATTCATGAGCAGTATTGGTTTTCTTCTAACCTCCAGAAGTCTGCACGATGTGTTTTATAGTTTCTAACAATCCTTTGACAGTTAAACATAACATGACCGAAACACCCCCAAAAAACCAAGCAAACAAAATCACATAAATCATATGTTAACCTAATTTAATTTTAGTTAAGTTAACTCTAAAAATTCTAACAGACAGCAGGTAATTAAAATAAGGTTGAATAACTATTAAAAAACAGATGTAATATTTCTGTGCAGGTTGCAGACTTCATGATGAACATGCTGTTGCAAACTCTGCTCCTCTCGATGGAAATGCGCCTTCTCTTTCCTCTTTCTGTAAAACTATCTGTACTTCAGTAATTCAATTCAATTAAATTTTTTTTATATAGCGCCAAATCACAACAGAAGTCGCCTCAAGGCGCTTCATAGATACAGAGAAAAACACAACAATCATATGACCCCCTATGAGCAAGCACTTTGGCGACAGTGGGAAGAAACCTCCGACAGAACTGAAGGCTCTGCCTCCCATTGTACTTTTAAATACTCTAGGAAAAACAAGTAAGCGTGCAGTGTGAGAGCGAAGTGCTCTAATAGGGTGATATGGTACTATAAGGTCATTAAGATAAGATGGGGCCTGATTATTTAAGACCTTG
>NW_005187946.1:138138-139552 GCF_000239375.1 Pundamilia nyererei
CTTTAGTGTAGTTGTTGTTTTAAACTTGAGTATGAACTTATACAAAATGCAGCAAGATTTAAAAAACAGTTTTGTTGATTAAAAAACACTATATCGGATTCATATTGGTATCGGCAGATATCCAAATTTATGATATCGGTATCGGACATAAAAAAGTGGTATCGTGCCATCTCTAGTTTTTAGGACTTCCTGATAATAATGAATTGCAGTCGTCCAGCCTGGAAGTAATAAATGCATGAACTAGTTTTTCAGCGTCACTCTCAGACAGGATATTTCCAATTTTAGAGATGTTGCGCAACTGTGTCCCAATTCAGGGTCTGCACGCTTGAAGTACAAACATCACAGGTTTCATGACAAAGTTTGTTTTCAATTGTTTATGCACTGGTTCCAACCAAAGACGTTATGTTTTATTGACAGAAAGGGCTAACTTTGTTATAATTTTGCTTAAAAAAAATTACTGGGAAAAATAAAAACACAAGAGGTTTTTGGACGAAGTTTGTGTTCTTTATTCTTTAAGCACCGGTTCGAGCACCGTTTAAGCACCGGCACCATTTCAAAAGTACCGTTTTGGCACCGGTATCGGATAAAACCTAAACGATACACCATCCCTACTCTACCCGTGTTCTCTCCTCCCCTCCTGTCTGCGCCTCTGTGTACTTCCTGTTTTACTTTGACAGTCTCCCGTCAGTATGCATCATGTTGTTTGCTCCTACCCTGTCTTGTTACGATTATCTGTGTCAGCTATGTTCCCTGTGTGCTCCCACTTCCCTCGTTAACCCTCTGTGTATTTATTTCCACGTCTCCCTCAGTTCTGTGTCGTGTTCTCCCTCATGACTGTGTGCCCCTCCGTGTGTTTCCTCGTGAGCCAGTTCCTTTTGCATCTGACAGTTTTGTTTCTTATTATTTTGTGTCGCCTTTAACATCTGTCAGTAATAAAGCTGTATTTTGAGTTCAGTCCTGTTTCCCGTGAGTTTGCGTTTGGGTCCATTCCTGCCTGCACACAGCCGAACCATGACACAAAAAAAACTTTGGTGAGTGACTCATTCAAACTCGATTCAGTAAAAAGAATTGAATTTCCATCACTAGATTGGCCTATAATTAGCTAAGATGGCTTTATAAGTAAAGGTTTAACTACAGCCAGCTTGAAGACCTGTGGCACATAGCTGATTATTAGAGATAGGTTGATCATATTTAAGATTGAAGCATTAATTAATGGCAGGACTTCTTTGAGTCATTACTAGTTAATGTTAAAGGGATGGTTGGCTCAACAGAGCTCTGACTGTTTGTCAGCCTGGCTACAGAGCTGAAGAGAAACCTGGGGTTGTTCTTATTTTCTTCAATCAGTGATGAATAGTAAGATGTTCTGGCTTTGCGGAGGGCTTTCTTATAAAGCAGCAAACTATTTCTCCAGGCT
>NW_005187946.1:172759-175197 GCF_000239375.1 Pundamilia nyererei
GCCACCTAACTCTTAGTCTCAGTTTAAAAAGGAAAATTGTAATCTTAATTAAACTAAAAATTTGAGTTTTGCAAGAAATCCGAGAAGGAATTTAAAAAAATTATTTTTTTTTTTCAGTTTCAGTGAGGGAAAAAATCTATAAGAAACAGTCAAATAATTCTATGCAGTTATTTTGGTTGCAGAGCTACGTACGTTATTAGTCCTTACATTATCAGTTGTCTATTCGCTAAAAATAAATCTCTTTTAATAGCAAACAACTAAGATGTCGTTTGTCCTTTCTGTCTGTTTTTCAGAGTGGTGTGAATGATGTCGTTGCAGCATTACAACAGTATCAGGCATCGTTGGTCAATAATCTGAGAAGTCAGGTACAAAAGGTTTTCCAGCAGCATCATGGAAGTGGACTTGAAAAAGATGTTTTGGCAGTCTTCGACCAGATTGAGGATCCATTTGCCTCTGTTTCAACAACATACAGGCAGGATGATGTGATAAAGAGAAATTTCAATTTTGTGGAGTCCGAGGAGGTTTGTGTTGGGTATACTGCTGTCATGGGAAAAAAAGGGAAAAAAAGATTCCTCACTACTGTGCCCAAATGTTTTCATTATGTTCCGCTTGTCAGAAGTTTGGAGCAGTTATTGTCCCATCCAAGAGTTTTGGCATTGATAGATGAGCAGAAAAATTACAGAAATGAGTATTTATATGATATCATAGATGGAGAACTCATGAAGTCTCACCGTTTATTTTCTGCACACCCCTCTGCCTTACAGATTATCCTTTACTCAGATGAAATTGAAATTTGTAACCCACTTGGGTCTCATGCCTCCAAAAATAAGTTGGTAATGTTCTATTATACTTTGGGAAACATTAATCCTAAATATCGATCAAAACTACCTGCCATTCGTCTACTTGCCATTGCAAAAAAGAGTGCGCTTTCTGAATGTGGTGTAGATGGAATCTTGCAAAGGCTGCATGAGGACTTAGTGAAGCTATATAATGGAGTTAAAATTCAAACTGGAAATGGTGAACGTGAAATATTTGGAGCATTAGTTTCATTATGTGGAGACACTTTGGCGCAACATGAGCTTTGCGGGTTTAAAGAGGGTGTTGGGTTTGCTCATAGTAAATGCAGGCAGTGTGAATGTTCATTTGAGGACATGCAAATTTATTTTGATGAGGATAACTTTGAGGAACGGACATTTGAACGACATGTCCGGCAATGTAGCGAAATTGAGAAGGCCAACACAGAGTATCTAAGAAGCAGCTTAAAAACAACATATGGAATAAACAGAAGAAGCAAACTTATTAATTTCCCAGCATTCAACTTGATCCAACAAACACCCCAAGACATGATGCATGTAATTTTTGAAGGGATTGCTCCATTAGAAATAAAGTGTGTGTTGAAACACTTAGTTCTCATGGGAGAGCTAGACTTAGATCTCTTCAATGCTGCAGTGACTGGTTTCCCATACTCTCCAGTTGATATTAGAGATAAACCAAGTGTTATTACCTACAGTACATTAGCTTCCAGTGACAATAAGTTGAAGCAGTCCTCGGGGCAAATGATTGTTCTTCTGAAAATTTTGCCATTTCTGATTGATGCAGCCAAAGGTACTGAACACTACGCATTCATTCTTGAACTCATTGAGATAATTCAGATTTTACTTGCTCCTGTCATCAGTCTGCAGACTATTAACAAGTTGAAAATCCTCATTGAACAGCACTTGAAGCACATGAAAGCCCTATTCCCATATAACAAAATCACACCAAAACAACATTATTTGATTCATACACCAAGCCAAATTAAACGTTTGGGACCAATGGTCCGTCATATGTGCATGAGATTTGAATCGAAACATTGCTTTTTCAAACAATGGGCGTCAAAAATAAATTTTAAAAATGTTTGCAAATCTTTAATAAAGCATAATCAAATGTATGAATGTTGTCAGAATGTGGATAGTTTTGATCACCCCATTTTTTCCAATGAATGCACATTAGGACCAACCTCAGAAGTAAGCATAATGTCATACTTAAAAGAAAAAATGAGGGCCTTCCTTGGAAATGATGAAGTAAACCATGCAGTGACTGTTAAATGGCTTAATCTAAATGGTAACAAATACATAAGGGATAGGTCATTAATTGTTTGTGCTGTTGGTTCTAGTGGTTTACCTATATTTGGGCTTGTGAAAAATATCTATGTGATCAATTCATCATTGTACTGTTTTGAATTCCAGCAGCACAATACCATTTGTTATGACAAAGATTACATGTCATATAAGATAGAGATTCCAAACATGGCACAAGCAACGGAGCTGATATCCGCTGATAATCTTATGGATTTCACTCCATATTACAGTTTCACACACAAAGATATGACATATGCAGTCATGAAATATTACCTGTGTGATGTAATTGGACTACACATGAGTTCAACAGATGTTTTA
>NW_005187946.1:175974-177628 GCF_000239375.1 Pundamilia nyererei
CAATATTGATTTTAGTGACCTCCGATTGGCGTAACCGGGTGTCATTACTGCCGACGTGAATTGTGATCTTACTGAATTTACGTTTTAAATTTCCTTCAATGTCGCCTGCTCTGGCCCCTGGAAGACAATTGACTATGGTTGCAAGTGTCTCTAGCTTCACATGTCTTAGAACAGAATCAACAGATTACCAGAGTGTAGCAGCCCTTGGCATCAAGAACGACAGAAGAGTCTCTAACGGGTGCAGCCATTTATTTCCTCTCCACACACGGCTCATTTTCTGGACATTCTGGACAGAGTTTGACCCCGGCGGGTGTGTCGTCGAGTGGGGAAAAACGGTTAGACACGTGAACAGGTTGGTGGTGTACCCAGGGCTTCTGTTTAAGACTGCTTCCTCCTTCTGCCGGGGAAGAGCTAGCGGGGCCTACGCTATCTTCAGCTGCACCAGCTACAGGGGGCTGGCTAGCTATGGGTGAATGAAGGGCGCAAAGCCGAGTCTCCAATTCAGTAATCCTTTCTTTATACTGTAGATTGTCATGTCTCTGGAATAGTTGGCAGTAATAAGGATGATTTTCTGTAAAATCATATTGATATGATCTGTGAATTACTCGCAGATGACCGTTAGATTAGTTTGATGCTGCCGACACTTTCATGTGACCAAGCTTGGAAACTCTGTGTTAACTCAGAGAGCAGAAGATATCGTGGGTATGCTGACCTCGCTCCATGGTGTACAGGGCCGTTTACCCTCAAAATTAATATTCACAATAAAAATACCAGCCGAACATCATGAAGTCTGTATTTCATATGTCGAACAACCTTTGTACAGTTAAACCTAGCAGTTACTACATGACAGAAACACCAACGTTTTAATAAAGTTTATGCGTTTATACACAGGTCATGCTGATTACTGAACAAAAACAAAAAAGATCAAATGTGAATCGGATTTATTTGCTCTCCCTCCTGCTTAAACATGTTTTTAATGTTAGTTATAATTCAGAATTGGCGACTGAAACACGTAGGCTATGACACATACGAACATCAGGAAATAAAAACCCGATAAATGTAACATTTATCGGGTTTTTATTTCCTGATGTAAATGAAGTCAGTGTACAGCGGGGGTTATGACAGCTGACTACCGGGGCCTGCGCTTTGTCGGCGGTAATAACAGCTCGATTGCTTACATAGCAAGCGGATATCCCACACTTTGCCGTGAGACTGGGCTGGGCAGACATCTCTGAAATCATCAAAGTAGTGATGTGTCGGTCGCGAACGAAATGGCTCTTAGAGCCGGGTCTTTGACGTGAACGATGCGAGCCGGCTCCTTATCGCAAGCCGTGTTTTTTTTTGTTTTGTTTTTTTACGGTGGCCCCTACAGACAAATCACGTACAAACTCCAAAACACGTAAAAACTCCGAAACACGTACAAAACACAACAGAAGTGCTCCAGGAAACTAGTGTTGAGCTTAGTAGCAGGTAAATTAACTTTTTTTTTAAAAATTATTTGAATATATATGAGTACAGGCATCACGGTGGCTAGCACTGTTGCCGCACAGCAAGAAGGTCCTGAGTTCAATTCCACCATCAGGCCGGGGTCTTTCTGTGTGGAGTTTGCATGTTCTCCCCGTGTTTGTGTTCCCTCCAGGTACTCCGGCTTCCT
>NW_005187947.1:0-4332 GCF_000239375.1 Pundamilia nyererei
GTTTTGCAGCTGTTTGAGCTAAGATTTTCAAGTTATTCAAAAGATCAAAACTTTTACTTATTTTTTAGTGCGAGAAAAGCACAGGCCGCGGTGTAATGTTGATGGAATCAGCCGGCAACGCAGACCCTGGTGTGGTGAAGATGGCCTCTCAGGGAGCAGTGGCCCTGGTGCAATGTGGATGGCCTAAGCCAGCAACGCAGGCCCTGGTGAAATGTAGATGGCCTCATTTAACATCACTGGCGCTAGTGAAATATGGATGGTATTGGTCAGCACCACACACCCTGGTGTAATGTGGATGGCATCAACGAGCAGCACAAGCCCTGGCTTGGTGATTATGGACTCCCAGGAATCAATTGCCGTGATGTAATGTGGATGGTATAAGCCAGCATCACAGGCTCTGGTGTAATGTGGATGGTAACGTTCAAAACCACAGGCCCTGGTGTAATGTACATGGCATCAACGAGTAGCACAGGCCCTGGTGAAATGTAGTTGGCCTAAACCAGAAAGACAGGGCCCTGGTGAAATGTGGATGGCCTCAGCCAGCAACGCAGGCCCTGGTGTAATGTGGATGGCATGAGCCAGCAACGCAGGCCCTGGTGACATGTGGATGGTATCAGCCAGCAGCACAGGCCCTGGTGTGGTGTATTGAATATGGCCTCACAGGAAGCACTGGCCCTGGTGTATTGTGGATGGCATCAGCCAGCACCACAGGCCCTGGGGAAATGTAGATGGCCTTAGCCAACACCACAGGCCCTGGTGTAATGTGGATGGCCTCAGCCAACACAACTGGCCCTGGTGTGGTGAAGTTGGCCTCACAGGGAGCACTAGCCCTGCTGCAATGTGTATTACATCAGCCAGTAGCACACTCCGTTGTGTATTGTGGATGGCCTCAGCCAGCAATACAGGCCCTGATGAAATGTGGAGGGCCTAAGCTAAAACCACTGTCCCTGGTGAAAATGTGCATGATATTGGTCAGCACAACAGGCCCTATAGCGGATGGCATCAACAAGCAGCAGAGGCCCTGTTGGGGTGAAGATGGCCTAACTGGAAGCACTGTCCCTGGTGTAATGTGGATGGTAGAAGCCAGCATCACAGTCCCTGGTGAAATGTGGCCTCAGACAGCAGCACTGGCCCTGGTGTAATGTGTATGGGCTTAGCCAACAACAATGGCCCTGGTGTAATGTAGATGGCATCAGCCAGTAGCACAGGTTCTTGTGTATTGTGGATCGCATCAGCCAGTAACACAAGCCCTGGTGAAATGTAGTTGGACTCAACCGGCAACGTACGCCCTGGTGAAATTAATTATCCCCGTGCTGGGCAAACAGGTTTTGCAGTTGTTTAAGCTAAGATTTTCAAGTTATTCACATAATGAAAACCTATACTTTGTCTCAGGCGAATTCCCCATTCAAATGCATGTAATCATGTCTTGACGAAATAAAGCGTTTTTGTACAACTTCATATAAATAGCTGTAACTTTTGATAGAAGACTCAGGCACACATATTTATGGCTTTATCTTATAGAATTCAATATCCCCGTGCTGGGCAAACAGGTTTTGATTTTCAAGTTATTCACAAGATGAAAACTGATACTCTTTTTTTCGTGCAAGAAAAGCTGTGGCCATGGTGTAATGTTGATGGAATCAGCCAGTAACGCAGGCCCTGGTGAAATGCAGATGACCTTAGCTAGCAACATACGCCCTGGTGAAATGTAGTTGGCCTCAGCCAGTAGCACAGGCCCTGGTGTATTGTGGATCGCATCAGCCAGCAACACTGGCTCTGTTGAAATGTGCATGATATCGGTGCATGTAACAGTGACAAACACACTGTCTTGACGAAATAAAGCGTTTTTGTACAACTTCATATGGTGAAATGTAGTGGGCCTAAGCCATTAACACAGGCGCTGGTGAAGCTGGCATCACAGTCCCTATTGTAATGTGAATGGCCTCAGACAGCAGTACAGGCCCTGGTGAAATGTGGATGGCATCAAGCAGCAACGCAGGCCCTGGTGAAATGTAGAGGGTGTCAGCAAGCAACACAGGCCCTGGTTTGGTGAAGATGGCCTCACAGGGAGAACTAGCCCTGGTGTAATGTGGAAGGCATCAGCCAGTAGCACAGGCCCTGTTATAATGTCGATGGCCTCATCTACCAACACTGGCTCTGGTGAAATGTGCATGATATCGGTGCATGTAACAGTGAGAAACGCATTGTCTTGAATAAAGTGTTTTTGTACAACTTCATATAAATAGCTTGTGAAATGTAGTGGGACTAAGCCATGAACACAGGCGCTGGTGAGATGTAGATGGCCTCAATTGGCAACATACGCCCTGCTGAAATTCAATATCTCTGTGCTGGGCAAACAGGTTTTGCAGTTTTTTGAGTTAAGATTTTCAAGTTATTCACATAATGAAAACCTATACTTTGTGTCGGGCGAGAACTCAATTCAAATACATGGGATCGTAAGAAACGCACTGTCTTGGCGAATTAAAGTGTTTTTCATCAACTTCATAAGGATAGCTGTAACTTTTGATAGAAGACTCAGACACACATATTTATGGCTTTGCCTTATAGAATTCAGCATCTCAGTGCTGGGTAAACAGGTTTTGCAGCTGTTTGAGCTAAGATTTTTAAGTTATTCACATAATGAAAACCTGTACCTTGTGTCAGGCGAGAACTCCATTCAAATGCATGGGATCATAACGGTGTGTTCACACCGAACGTGATAGAGTCGGCCAGAGCGTCAGGTTTACATGTAAAGTCAATGGAAAAACGTGATGACACGCGATTGTGGGAATTCGGAATTCGGAAGCAGATTTGCGTCGCAAAAACGCCAAAATGCGGGAAACGCGCGTCAGTGTACCGTGTCTGGCGGGTTTGACTCGCGAAAAAAACCATGTCAGTTTTTGTGTTGCATTTTGTGCAACACAAAAAGTGATCGGCAGCCTCGCCTCTGTCAGTGCGCCCCAGGGCAGCTGTGGCTACAATGTAGCTTGCCATTGCCTGTGTGTGAATGTGTGTGTGAATGGGTGAATGACTGAATGTAGTGTAATGGCGCTTTGGGGTCCTTAGGGACTGAGTCAAGCCCTATACAAAGGCAGGCCATTTACCTTTTCTTTTTTTTTACGGGCGTTTCGGGTCTACCTCTTGAGTTGGAAAAATCTGAACTCCAGCGTCAAATCACGCCACCACAACCAATCAGGAGCGTGGTAACGTGGCTGTGACCTAGGTCAAAGGGGCAGATCCAGCTAAAGCCCTTCATTCTTCAATGGAGGGATGGCTAATCAACGCCGTGGTACGCAGTGTTTATGACTTTTATCATTTTTGAAATATTAATATTTTAGTGAAAAATTTCCCGAGCTTATGTGCCGCACAGTTTTGAGACAAGGGTTACATGTGTTATATCATCATTTTGTGCAGCTGGGTCTGGACTAGAATGCTATGACTTTTGGTGTTTATGACTTTTATAGTTTTTTAAATATTTAGATTTTAGTGCAAATTTTGGCCCATTTCTAGGCCCATGAGAAAGATTCAACTTTTGGCCCCATAGAAACAGATTTCAAACTTCATTTGTGGTGTGTTGGCTCTCTCTAGTGGTATGTCGGGAGTGGTACGGCCTGTCTACCCGTATTTGGATTACCGTAATGACGAGAATATCAACGGCGCGCACAGTGTCGCTGCTTTCAGGAACCATTGGAAGTTTTAAGGTTGCGCGAACCACTGAATAGTTACGGTAACCGCAAGGGTGTATGCTTGGTGGAAAACTCCATATCCCACAATTCATAGCACGCCTCTACAGAGTCAAACAATGGCGGCCACCACTTCGTTTTATATGTCTTTTATTAGTGTTTCTAGGTCACAAAATAAACTTTTAAGATATTTTCAGGTGAGAAAGTAGGTGTGTAAACTTCAAATATCTGCTCGTTTTATCAAGAACTCCCATATTAGCAACCGTTCTCTTACGTGTTGCTGCTAGCCGGCTAGTGACCCTTTGCTAAAAAGCACATGGGCTTGGCTTTCAATGAGGCAACTCCTTTCCGATCGCTCGCAAACAGTCTTTGTCTTAGCTGGACTTATTTTTCGTTTATATGGGCCGATGATGCTGGTCGATGTGGAAAAAATAACTGAGTTGTTTGGTGGTGGCTAACGCAGAGCTACAACAGAGGGCAGCTATTCACCGATGTATGACAGAAAGGTCATCCGGGGAAAGAGACATAAGAGGCGGCCGTCGATCGACTGGTGGTGGCTAACGCGGAGCTCAATTGTGGATAAGGGAAACCGAAGGCAGGAGAAGCAGCCGGTGTTCCAGATCTACTGGCGTTTAGATCAACTGGCGTT